>NW_028297440.1:375726-448587 GCF_049724085.1 Artemia sp. Qi Xiang Cuo
CACGAAAATCTAAAAAACCTAGGTCTGAAAACCCTAAACAGCTAATTAAACATTCTAATTCATGATTTCAGGCACGTAAAACCACAAAATACTAAAGTTAACTTCTCAAATAATAAACCTTAGGAGTCAAACACACACGAAAACCTAAAAAACATAGGTCAGAAAATCCCCAAACAGTCAATTAAATATTCTAATTCATGATTTCAGGCACGTCAAATACGAAATACTAAAGTTAACTTCTCAAATAATAAATCCCAGGAACCTAACGCCCACGAAAATCTAAAAACTAGGTCTGAAAACCCAAACAGCTAATTAACTATTCTAATTCATGATTTCAGGCACTTAAAACCACAGAATACTAAAGTTAACTTCTCAAATAATAAACCCCAGGAGTCAAACACACACGAAAATCTAAAAAACTATGTCTGAAAACCACCAAACAGCCAATTAAATATTCTAATTTATGATTTCAGGCAAGTCAAACTATGAAATACTAAAGTTAACTTCTCAAATAATAAATACCAGGAACCTAACACCCATGAAAATCTAAAAAACTAGGTCTGAAAACCCAAACAGCTAATTAACTATTCTAATTCATGATTTCAGGCACGTCAAATCACGAAATACTAAAGTTAACTTCTCAAATAATAAACCCCGGGAACCAAACACCCACGAAAATCTAAAAAACCTAGGTCTGAAAATCCCCAAACAGCCAATATAATATTCTAATTCATGATTTCAGGCAAGTCAAAATATGAAATACCAAAGTTATACTCTCAAATAATAATGCCCAGTACAATAACCCAAAATAAACACAAAGAAACTTTTTCTGAAATCCAAAACAGCTAATTAAATTTTCTAATTCATGATTTCAGGCACGTAAAACCATGAAATACTAAAGTTAACTTCTCAATAAATAAACCCCGGGAGTCAAACATACATGAAAATCTAAAAAATCTAGGTCTGAAAACCCTAAATATCTAATTAAATATTCTAATTCATGATTTCAGGTACGTAAAACCACAAAATACTAAAGTTAACTTCTCAAATAATAAACCCCAGGAGTCAAACACACACGAAAACCTAAAAACCCTAGGTCTGAAAATCCCCAAACAGCCAATTAAATATTCTAATTCATGATTTCAGGCACGTCAAATACTCAATACTAAAGTTAACTTCTCAAATAATAAATCCCAGGAACCTAACACCCACGAAAATCTAAAAAACTAGTTCTGAAAACACAAACAGCTATTTAACTATTATAATTCATGATTTCAGGCAAATCAAATCAAAAAATACATAATTTAAATTATCAAATACTAAAACCCAGGAGTCAAACAGACGTGAAAATCTAACATACATAGGTATGAACTTTCCAAAACAGACAAATAAATATTCTAATTCATGATTTCAGGCAAGTAAAACTATGAAATACTGAAGTTAACTTCTCAAACAATAAATCCCAGGAACCTAACACCCACGAAAATCTAAAAAACTAGGTCTGAAAACCCAAACAGCTATTAAACTATTCTAATTCATGATTTCAGGAACGTCAAATTACGAAATACGAAAGTTAACTTATCAAATAATAAACCTCGGGAACCAAACACCCACGAAAACCCAAAAAACCTAGGTCTGAAAATTCCCAAACAGCCAATTAAATATTCTAATTCATGATTTCAGGCAAGTCAAACTATGAAATACTAAAGTTAACTTCTCAAATAATAAATCCCAGGAACCTAACACCCACGAAAATCTAAAAAAACTAGGTCTGAAAACCCAAACAGCTAATTATTCTACTTCATGATTTCAGGCACGTCAAATCACGAAATACTAAAGTTAACTTCTCAAACAATAAACCCCGGGAACCAAACACCCACGAAAATCTAAAAAACGTAGGTCAGAAAACCCAACTTAGACTTGCAAACACCAACCCGGGCGTAAGACTAAAAAGAATTAGACATTTAAACAGTGAAAGACGGGTACTTTAGACAGTCAAACAAGCCCCAACAAATTTTTGGACTGTAAAACATCAGCTCAGACTTTTCCCTTGAGGTCAATCTCACTTATTTTTGATTCTGAGTATTTTTGGTTTTCCCTCCACAATTGACTCCCCCCCCCCCACCCCTGCCCTCAGCAATGTGGGAACGAAGGGCCTCTGAGCCTTCCCCGTGAGGTAGATCCCGTTTATTTTCGATTCTGAGTATTTTTGGTTTTCCCTCCAAAATTAACTCCCCCTCGCCCCTCCCCTGCCCTCAGAAATGTGGGAACGAAGGACCTCTGAGCCTTCCCCTTGAGACAGATTCCCGTTTATTTTCAATTCTGAGTATTTTTGGTTTTCCCTCCAAAATTGACCCTCTCCCTCTCCTGTCCCTCAGAAATGGAGGAACGAAGGACCTCTGAGCTTTGCCCATGAGACAGATCCCGTTTATTTTCGATTCTGAGTATTTTTGGTTTTCCCTCTGAAATTGACTCCCCCTCCCCAGCCCTCAGAAATGTGGGAACGAAGGGCCTCTGAGCCTTCCCCTTGATGCAGATTCCCGTTTATTTTCGATTCTGAGTATTTTTGGTTTTCCCTCCAAAATAGACCCTCTCCATCTCCTGCCTCTCAGAAATGGAGGAACGAAGGACCTCTGAGCCTGGCCCATCAAACAAATCCCGTTTATTTTCGATTCTGAGTATTTTTGGGTTTCCCTCAAAAATTGACCCTCTCCCTCTCCTGCCCCTCAGAAATGGAGGAACGAAGGACCTCTGAGCTTTGTCCCATGAGACAGATCCCGTTTATTTTCGATTCTGAGTATTTTTGGTTTTCCCTCTGAAATTGACTCCCCCTCCCCCACCCCTGCCCACAGAAATGTGGGAACGAAGGGCCTCTGAGCCTTCCCCTTGATGCAGATCTCGTTTATTTTCGATTCTGAGTATTTTTGGTTTTCCCTCGAAAATTGACCTCCCCCCTTCCCTGCCCTCAGAAATGGGGGAACGAAGGGTCTTTGAGTCTTCCCCTTGAGGCAGATCACGTTTATTTTCGATTCTGAGTAGTTTTGTTTTTCCCTCTGAAATTGACTCCCCCTCCCCCTCCCCTGCCCTCAGAAATGTTGGAACGAAGGGAACGTTAGATCCTATTTTAAATTGACAATACTTATCAAACATCACTTGTGTATTATACAGAACACATCGGAAAGGTAAAGTTAGGTCAAGTCACAATGTCATTCTATTGTCGTTAGCCATTTTCATAGACCGATGATATTTCAAATTTATAACAAATTACCTGAGTTAACAACTCCTTCGGGGTTACCTTAACTGCTAATCAGTTTAATCCTTTTTTTCTCCCCCCTCATACAATCCAATCACTAATTAGAATCATTCACACTCCTATTATTCAAAACATTAATTAATATCGTTCATAGTGTCCAATTTGCGAATCCCTTTTTGCAAAAATGTCAAATACTCACTCTCTTAAAAACTAAACCAGACTATATCCACCAAACCAGACTATACCCACCAAACCAGTCCTTGCTATAGCTTCCATAGAATTCCATATGCCATGTGAGGGAGCTCTGAATCTCTTTGAAAAGGTGTAGAGCTTCTATAGAAGTATTACCTATATGCATGGGGCTACTCACTCTTTTTGAAAAGGTGTAGAGCTTCTATAGAAATGTTTTCCTATAGCTTCTATAGAATCCAGACGACGCATACTACTGTTGTGTGAGAACTCTTTTCAAGTGACGCTCATGTGTCGTTTTTTCTGATTTTTTTTTTCTTTCTAATTTTTTTATGAAATTTGCTATATACCTTTTCATATTAAACCACTTCTCCAGTTGAATTTTTTTCTTTTTACATAAAATACAGGATTTTTACTTTGATTTGATTCCTTACCCACTTATCTTTAAGTGAGTCTGGGTACAGCTTCCAAAAAACAGGCTTCATTATTTTATCTTTTGTTTGTTTTCCAACAATCCTTCGCACAGCATAGTGATCAGAAAAAGTTAAATGTTCGGGTATCACTTGAATAATCAATTTTTCAATTCCGGATGTTAAATAAATTCAGTCAATAAGGCTTGCGCTTCGAGTTCCCACTCTTGTAAAAGATATACTATGGTTTTTTTTCTATCGGTACATCTAGTAAACTGTAAGTCTGAATAAATTTTTTAAGCGTTTCATTTATACGTCTACCAGCAACTTTCTTATTTTTTACCGAAATATCATCTTCTCTTACTACACAGTTAAAATCTCCGAGTAAGACTATTCTTCCATTTGGTGGTGTGCGCTTTGGTGGTATTGTCTTATTTACAAAATCACTGCCCCATGCATTGTTGGTGCCTGATGGCATGTGTACATTTACAAAGCCCATTCCACTAAGTTTCATAGAACATATTTTACCATCTTCCACGTATGTAAAATCCTCTGGATTCACTGCTAATTCCTCTTTTATAATGAAGCCTGTGTCATGTGTTGCGCCTGCGGTGAAAAGCATGTATCGTAACTTTTGTAAGTTTTTTATTTTCGGAGTGTCTAGTTCTTGTAGGGCTAGGACATCCCAGCTTGATCTCTTTAGGTAAACTAAAAACATTTCTTGCCGCTTTAATTGCTTTAAACCATTTAAATTCAATGTTCCCATCTTCAAGTTCATTTCTTTGTAGGTCTATTTGCCCCTTTTTTCTTTTCAGGCCTCTCACTTTCTTCTATTAGTGAAGAATTGCTTAGTTGTCTTTTGGGAGTTTCCTTTTTCTTTTCTGGGGCAGGAAGGACTGATGCCCCGCATTCAGTCTTGTCTGTGCCTTTTCTTTTCGCTATCGGTCTTTGGATTTCTCTTTAGTTACTTCCCCTTTAGGCTCTGCTATCCTTTTTTCTGTACTTTCCAGAAGTGCTTCTGTATGGTTTGTGTTCTCGTCGTTGGTCATACTTCCTACAGCTTGTATGGCTGTATCTACTGCTTGTGACGGGTTAAGCTTTTGGATTTCTAGAGTTTAAAAAACAGGTGTTTTTGGAACTACTGGAGTGATACCTCGCAAGTTTTGCTGCTTTGGATGATTCGTGGGGTTTGGTGGTAGTAGGGGGAAATTGGGGTGATCTGTTAATGATCGACTGTTCTCTTGGTTCCCAACCACTGTTCCAGTTCGAGTTTTTCTTTTTTTGGGCAGTGCTCAGCTTCGTGGCTAGCCTCATGGCAGATAAAGCACAATTTGGGTTGCGTTTCGTAACGAACGAATATTTTTTCATTTTTCCACATGATTGATGGAGGAATATCTTTTGTTATATTCATCAAAGCTGTGGCTCGGCCAGTGAAAACTTCAATTAGTCCTATTCCTTCGTTTTTTTTCCTCCGGATATTTAAAACTTCTCCATAGCCTGCAAGGACCGCTGGGAGATTTTTTTTTTTTTTTTTTTTTTTTTTTTACTATTTTTGGGTATGAAAGTATCATTTGAAACTGTTCGTATTAAATACTGCTTATCATGGTGCAATACGTCCAAAAAAATTTTATGCCATACAGCCCGCGCTACAAGAAGCGACTTTCTATGAAATAGTGGGTCACAAGAGTTGTGGGTCACAAGAATAGTGGGTCACAAGAGTGGGTCAACAGCAAAGAAAAAACGCCATCTTTACTATAAAGTGCTTTGTCTGTTTGTTTCCTCTGCATTCCTTAGAAGGGGGCATGCTCGTTTTTTCTTCACTGGAAGATAAAGATTCAGAGATTTAGCCTGTACAATGTCATTAACTTCTACCAAGTTCTTCGGTTGGCTGTGGGCTTTTGCATCAGTCTTCAGATAATAAAAAATAACTAATATAAAAATATAATCTAAGATAACTCTATCAGATGATAATAAAAATAAATCTGCAATTAGATTTTTGACGTGAAAAATGCAGTTAATAATCATGAAGCGAAGAAGTAGCGGATTGTTTAAAATTTCTTTTAGGCCTTGTTTTCTTCCTATCATAGCTGGAGTGCTATCAGCCGCAACTTTTGGTTAATTAGTTGCGTTCTCTTCAGTGCTTCCACAATCCTCGAATTTTTGGGGACTTCACCGAAAATCTAGCAAAAAACGAAGTGGCAAAACACTTGGGCCTAGGAGCATCAAAGCTTTAAATGATGCCCTATTTTGTGGTGAAATCCGTATTGTTTTAACCGCAATAAAAGATTTACATTGCAACAAAGGGATTTTATTTATACTATTTTATATTTCACTTCGATAGTGATATTAGCACAGATATCGCTTACCTGTTATTTCAAATGATCAAAGGTCCATGTCACTAGAAATCAATAATTTCTTAGACCATACTTTCTTTCCATAAAAAAAAACTTTTAATAAGACAGTGAACTTTCCAAGAAAAAACTAAAACTTTAAAAAAAGAAAGGGGGAGAAATAATATGTGTAAAAATTGTCGACCATTTTTTCTCGTTTTTTTTTGTATTTGTGTTAATTTGGTTAAGCTAATACCTCCCCCCCTCTTCCCCCTTTTTCTGTTGGTAAAGGGCTCTGGTTCCGGATGTGAATTGGAAATATTCGTACTTGCAGTCTCATTTTTGCACAATTTTTCGTGTTTTATCTTTCGAAGTGTACTGCTTTATTAAGTTTTGCCGGTTTTTCGAAATTGATATTTTTTTTTTTTTGAAATCTGAATGTTTACCCCCTTTTTACTCATTTTAAAAATATTATCTCTATTCTAGTGAGTCAGCATGTCAGCCTGTGTCAGCTGGTCTTGTGAACGATATTTTTGATGATCGTCTTCGTGGTGTAGCCATGGGTATTATTAATCTAGGAATTTATATTGGATATGGTCTTTCCTATGCCTTTGGAAACTACATCACCGCTGCTAACATCTTAGATATGGTAAATATCTAGACAAATGTTAAGCGATTTTGATAAGATTACTGAGTATTTTGGTGGGATGAAAAAAAACCTAGGCAGACAGTTGCCTATGAAAATAGCATCAGTTAGATTGAACAACTAATATATACAATTATTCAGACGTTTAAAGCGAAATAAGTTAAAAGAAAAAAAGGTACATAAAATATCAATCAATCAATCAATCATTTATTACCCACAACTACAAGACAACAAGTAGTACAAGTGGATCATAAACATAATAATAAAAAAGAAAAACAAAAAAGAACTCAACAAACACTAGCAATTAAATTAAACTAAGAAAAGAACTGTAAAAGACCGTGGTCAGGGCCAATATTACAAAATGCATCTGCAGAAAGCTTTTTGTGTAGGTACAAATCTAGTGTAGATTTGTACAATGCGTAAATTTTAGTGTAGCTTTTTGTGTAGGTACAATGCGTAAATATAAATCTAGTAGACAGTCTGCAGTCTATTTAAGACAGTCTATATGAGAAAAACCTTAGTTAAAAGACAATATATATATATATATATATATATATATATATATATATATATATATATATATATATATATATAAATATATATATATATATATATATATATATATATATATATATATATATATATATATATATATATATATATATATATATATTCGCTATTAATTGAAATAAACGAAAATTTATTTCAACTTTAAGGAGGACAATATTGATGGAAATGCTAACTTAGGCGGGCTGTTTCATATAAAACTAGCGTAAGATAAAAACCAGTTAAAAAAATAGTAAACGGGAAACTCTTTGAACTATGAATTTCTTGAGTAATTTAACTCACAAAAGAGTATATCGCTAAAATAGATCAACTATAAACTACTAAGACAAACAAAACTCTTTCAACGATCACAAAAATTTTCGGAAATACTTTTTTTTTAACATCACGAAAAATTTGAACTAAGTGTGGCCAAAAACTTGGCCACAACAAATAACCAATGGTTTCTAATCAAGCAACCTTTTATGTAGTGTATTGCACAAAACAAAATTTTATATTCAAAGTTTTGTTTTGCTAAGCTAAAACGAACGCCTAGACTAAAGAGCTTGACAGATGAAGTGTTTTCTTCTAGTATTTGAAGAGCGTATAAGTGTAAAGGATAAACTGGCTTTTACACATAAAATGTGGTGTATTTTTTGCAAATTATTTAAATGCCTACAATGCAGAAATTCAGTGAAGATAATTTACTTGGTCAAGCCATCAGATATTAAGTGAGGCAGTAAGTGTCTCCACAACGTATTGACAAAATTTCTCAAACCGAAAAGTCAGTCTAAAAAACGCTCAAATTGAACATTAACCTAGAAACAATTCTTAGTTTGAAAGCTGACGTAAAATGCTCCCGTATACCGGGCTACAGGGCTAAGGACAATTACCGTCTTTTTTTGCTTAAAAACACTATTTCTGTCCAGTCCTTAAGCCCTGTATCACATCCAGCGTTTGTTGAACTTGCGTTTCATGTCAGGAGTTTTATATTCTACGAAGGAAAAGAAAAATACTAGTTTGGCTAGGAAATTGAAAAGACCTTTAATATAAAAGTAAACAATATTAAACCAAATGTTAAAATAGTTAAGTAATAGTTATAGTAATAGTTAACACTAAGAAATCTGAAATACGAAAATATATTTGAAATGTGCTAGAATATTCAATATAAAATGTATCTGTTGCTAGTCCAATGTATGTATATCAAAAGATGTTTCTCAGTAAAAGCCTCTTCAAAAAGGAGTGGTCAAAACCCTCTTCAAAATTCTTTAAAAAAGGATGGAATATAGGGAATTGCTCGTTATTCATTACTACAAGAAAATAATCACAGGAATCTTTGTGATTGTTGCTAGAAGCGGGTGAATAAGCATTCATCAATAAAAATAAAAACCTCATAAAAAATCAATAAAAACCTCTTAAAAAAGGAAGAGGGATTGAATATAGGGAATCATTCCTTACTCATTGGTAAAAAAAATAATCTCGAAAATTGGCCATTGGCACTAAAATTGGGACAGCAAGCTTACATATTTTTTTTTGCGCTTATAAGCTTACAGTTATTTATAATTCAGTGCATTTCAATTAGGGAGCTGTGGACAATATTATGAATAGACTATACTTAAGTTTTCAACCATAAATAGTATATAGGTAACATTTAAATAATTTATCTACCTGTCAACTCATTTTAACTTCCTGAAATTTTTTGTCCCCTCCCCTTCGCATAAATCCTTCATTATATTCTATATTTCCTATCATTGGTTAGTTTAATTTGTCTCTAGTGTGAGCCGGGGGAGGAGTTTGTGCAGCAATAGGTGGAGCCTATGCTGTTATTTTGACCGTAGGCAGCTTAGTGCTACGATGAGTTGTTAGTAGTATTGTTGTAAGGGTGGAACAAATCTGGCTATTTGGAAGTCAACAAGTCTGGCCAAAATCTAGCTGTAAAGGCAGTAGTTCCACCCTTGTCTTACCCTCGACCTATGTTCTGATGTCGTGGATTTGGAATTATCCCTTCTTTTTCTGCTTTTAGTTTTCTGCGTTTATTTGGATCCCATGTTCAAGCTCTGGATTCCATTGTCCAATTGTCTGGATCCCATTGTCCATTGTCCAAGCTCTAGATCCTAGGGATCCCATGTCCAACCATGTCAAACAATTCTATATTGTTTGATCACACAAACTAAAAAACTTAAAATGGACGAGATAGGGCCATTCCTTAAGGTGCTGCATCCTTTTAAGAATTTATTTTTTGTATAAGTTCCAAGAAAAATGGCAAAATTAGCCCACTTTAGTTTATTTGAGCTATATTATTCACCACTTAAACTAGTATAATGGAAAAGGACCTGCGCACAGACCCTATTATCTACTAGGGCTGTGTAGAATCAGAAGGATTTTTGTCTTTTGGCCCAGTTTTTGAGGAGCCCCCCCCCTCCTATATATAGGTCATATATAGTTTAATTTAAATATACAATATTAGTAATTAGTGGAAGCTAATCATTTCCATTCGTGCTTAAAATTGCGTTAGATGTACTCCTTATACTAAAGAACCGCTTAAGTTCAATAAAACTTTTTTCTTCTCAGGGCTGGCGATGGTCCTATATTATTAGCGGTATTCCTGGCTTTCTCATTGCCGTTTTGCTTTTGTTCACTGCCCGAGAGCCATCTAGAAGGGCAAGTGAGATTGATTCAAGTAAAGAAAAACAAGTGAAACGAAGAAATATTAAGGATGTTGTATTTCAGTTTTTTCGTCCAGTAATACTACTATTATGTACTGCAGCTTCAGTCAGGCATACAGGTATTATTTTGCTTCACTTTTATTTATTTCATAATCTATTCTTTATTTTCTAGATTATATAAAAACATTATAAATATTTATATATTCCACAGAATGTATTTTCTATATTTATTATTCCTATATTTATGTATTCCATAGGTTATATATTCAATATTATTTATTTTCTATATATATATATATATATATATATATATATATATATATATATATATATATATATATTATATATATATATATATATATATATATATATATATATATATATATTATATATATATATATATATATATATATATATATATATATATATATATATATATATATATATATATATATATATATATATATATATATATATATATATATTATATATATATATATATATATATATATATATATATATATATATATATATATATATATATATATATATATATATATATATATATATATATATATATTATAAACTATAATTCCTGGTTTGCTCCGTATAATGGCATTTATTTAGCATAAATTTATTATTTGATTAAAACTATGACTTAACTTAAAAACGAACTAGGGTTTTGCCACTTCCCTCCTAAACATATTCTTAGTATTTTTTATACATATTTAGATGTTTATACACATTTTACATACTTATACATTTTAAACATTTTTAAAACATATTTATACGAATATGCCTCTCATTACAGGCAATCTAACGGTCTTATGTCAATTTTTGAATTCTTGATCAGCATGCCTAACAGTCTTGATAGACACACCTTTCCAAAAACTATCATTACACGCATGTGTCGAAAAGAGAGTCATACATTCTCTTACCATTCATCCGTGTCCCAGCCATTTAAACGTTTGCCTCTTAATTACTTGGACTATATGTCTGGGCTTTTCTCTGTTTACAATCATCCATGTCTTGATGTAACCTCTGAAAACTCCTGCAAAATACTTGATAACTTCAATTCAAAGTATTTTGCTATCAAAGTATTGAAGTTATTTTTATTTTATTTAAAGTATTGAAGTTATTTATATGTGCATGTTTTTACGATTTTTGCATATTTATACATATTTAAACATATATCTTAAAAGTGTTTATATAAAAATACTGATTTATATTATAAACATGTTTATATGTTTTTTGTTCTTTTTTCTAAAGCTGGTTACTGCTGGGCATATTCCACACAAATGTTTTATGATACATATCACCCTGGTGTTGATATTGGAACGTGGATGACACTTGTGTCCATATTTGGAGGAAGTTTTGGAATAATTGCTGGCGGTTTTGTGTCCGATCGAGTTGTCTCTAAAGTTGGACTACATGCCAGAGCCTGGGTTCTAGGGTTGAGTCAGGTATTTTTTTTTTAATAAATAGCTAAAAATGGGGTCAAGGAGGGCAGTTGTCCCCCCAACAATTTTGAAAAATTATTATATAGCCAATGCCCCTTGACTCTCCGGATGGAGACCCCTCTTGTCATACACTTGAAGCAAACTTGAAGGAGCTAATTTTGTTAAGAAGTTGAAACTTCATTGAAAATAAACAATTTTGCTCCCAATACAAAAGCTCCCAATACAAAGTGACACATAATGCTTAGAGAAAAAAACTAGTTACTGAAGTTTAGTCATCAGTGTTTTTGAACTTTCTTTTATGAAACTTCCTGTAGTTTCATTAAGTCTTCATGAAACTTCATGAAGTTATCGTAAAACTTCATATAGTTTTGTTTATGGACCTTCTTTTAAAACCCTAATTATTGATAATCTTACTTTTACATAAACTTTTTTCGCAGGCTGACCAATGTTCTGCGTAGTGCAGGTACCGATGTCCTGATTTTCTGTTTCGACCAGGAATACAATGCGTGGTTAGGGGCAAATTATCCGACGCTTCCCGTGTTTGCCCCCTCCCCCAGATTTCTCCTGGTACCCATTTAGATCTGGGTTGAATATGGCTGAGCTAACAGAGTCACACCATTGACCCACGTTCCAAACTAAATAACTAGTGACACCAGGACTCGAACCCCTGCTCTAAGAATTTAAGCCTAGCGCGCTAACCACTCGGCTAGGACGGCTCCATTACGTTTTTGAAGTTTTCTTTATGAAACTTCTTGAAGTTTCTTTTAGTTTTAGTGAAACTTCATGAAGGCTTCATGAAACTTCATATAGTTTCTTTTATGAAGTTTCTTTTTAAAAAGTAGCAATTGAAGTTCTATCATTTATATCTTTGAAGTTTTTTTTATGAAAATTCATGAAGTATATTTAAGTCTTCATAAAGCTTCATAGATTCGCTTATGAAGTTTCTTTATGATGTTTTTATTGCTCTTATGCAGGAATATGTTTCGTTGGCATATGAAAGTAGAAATACAAGGAGTTCCAAATTGAGAACTCCAATCCAAGATATAGGACTTCTTCTGGTTTCTAATAATGGGGCTGAATTTCGGACTTATATTTATTTTATTTCGGGTGTATACCAAGCATTCTATTTTTGATTAACTTTTTGGTATTGCACAATTTTCAAAGATATTTCGTACTTCTTAAACATATTTTATTGTGCCAAAATTATTTTATTTTATTTGTGATTTTTTTTATGTGTTATTACAAAATTATTTGTGAGGTATTTTATTGTGCCATATTTTATTGTGCCAAAAAGTGTTATTGTGCCAAAAAGTGTTATTGTGCAAAAAAAAGTGTGAGCACAAATAAAATTTGTGCTCCTTCTTTATGTCAAACTCGCAATAAATTGCCTATAGCTTGGGTTCACTGCAGCCTGTACTAGGCTATTACAGCCCATATACTAGTTGCAGCCTACGCCAGCCTGCTAGGCATTGCACCCTTTGTCTTATGCCATAGTTTATTTTACAATTACCATGTTCTATATACCATTCTATTTCTTGCATACAATTTCTTGAGGATTCAGAAGCCATATCGGTTATTTCTGTATTTTGAGTTATTTTAGGTGTTAGGTTCAAAACATTTGGTTGGTTTATAATTTTGTCATTCCAAAAGTAAATTCTTAAAGAACAAAAATCAATGATAGGGCTAAAACCAAAGAGTATGAATAATTTATAAGAGTGGAACTGGTGACCATCTATCAAAAAAACTATTACCACTGTCTAGCGTTTGGTGACACTTGACACTTTTTTCAGTGTTACAATAACAATATTTAATTTAATTAGTGTAATTGGTAAAATTAGGCTTGTAATAAGATTCTGATATCAGTTCCTGACAGAATAATCATTAAAAAGCTTAAAGAAGTGTCGCCAAATGCTAGATGGCGTTGATAGTCTTTTTTTTTGTTGACACCAAGTGTAATTTCCCACTCTTATAAATTACTCTTACTCTTTGGCGCAAAACGGTAAAAATACTTTGACTGCTTAAAAGAGAAGCTAATTTAACCACATCCTTATTAATATGTAACCTACATGAACATATTTTCCATGGCGAGTTCTTTATAGTCAAAAACAGCAATATATTTTCTTTGTCAATCCTCAGGGATGTTTATTAGTAAGGTTTGGGTTAACTGATTCGGTGTCCGACCTACTGATGCGTTTTTCCCTTGTTAGAGACAAAATTGCTCTACAAGATAAGAAACTTAAATTCACAGATTTTGGAGAAAAAATAATTTTCCACTTTTTAGTTTATTTTGAAAACAAGTTTTTAAAAACTGTATGTATTATTTTTACAATAAAAAGGATTATTCAGACCCAGACATTATATTTATTTATTGTATGTCATTTTTCAAGCTTGTCATCTGACGGGGTTTATTCTTTATTTATTTTTTTATTTTTTTTATTGACATAATGTTGCATGTGTTTTTTTTATTTGCACTTAACCTCCTTCTAGTCCTTACATTCTTCTTTGTTAACAAGTGACTGTGTTGAAGCTCATTGAGACTTTGCCTTTCATCTTACCCCAACACTTAAAAATTAAGATATAGACAATATTTAGCCTCACTACACCCCCCTCCCTTCCCTCTAGTGTTACTCCCTCAAGGACAACTCCCTTCCCGAGTTTGTCCATACGGATCCAAATTTTGATCCGATAGAAAAAGTCCAATTTTGAAGCCAAATGCTTTATCTCGTGTTGGTAAACAAATAATGACTCACTTTTGTGTTAAAGGGGAACTTCTCTCCATAAAGGGGAAGGTGTTATCCATGGGGGAAGGGGGAACGGGATTTAAATTCCCTCCCTCTGAAATTTTGTCCCCCCCCTGAACAAAAATCCTTGATAAACCCTTGACTCGTATTGATTTTCCACAAAAAAAAAAAATGTTGGAGGTTTACATTCTTCGATCCGCAAAAAGTAGGAAATAATCCAAATTTTCTAGCATAAGAATCCTAATTTAGAATTTGGGATGATTGTTAAAATTCAAAATGAAACTTTTCAGAAATCAAATTGATATATATTTTCTTGTTTCTCAGGACGAAAAAAATAGTATCAAGTCGGAACTAAAGAAGAATTACTTTTTAATTGGTATTATTCAACATAGTGTTTCTTCGGATAAAAAAAAAAGTACTTAAAAACAAGCAACAGCTAATTATCTGTTGTCTCAAGCCACTTTTTAGTTCTTTATGTAGTCTTTTAAAATAAGTGAATCTATTATGGCATAAACATTTATTCGATTTGGAATAAAAGCTGAAATAATTTTTTTTAGCTATTGGCTGCTCCCTTTGCTATTGGTGTTCTACTTCTGCCCGCGCCATATACGTTTATATCTTTACTAATTTCTTATATTTTTGGTAAGTTTTATTTTATATTGATTTTCTTATGGTTGCTTATCGTCTCTTATTGCTTATAGTTAATCCTCTATCATCTATGTACTTCTTTGTTTCTTTGGAATGCTCCTTAACTTTTGCTATTTCTTTTGCTAAAAACATGAAGGATTTAAAGTTTTCAGACAATATTATATCTTTTATTTGTAACAAACAAGAGCGTTATGATTCCGATTAAAATATTTGTTTTTTATCGGTTGATTAAAAGGGATATAAAAGGTAAAAAAAGGTAAATAATACGGCATTGGACTTTACAATCCCTACCGACGGTACTGATCTCCGTTTCTTGACCCTTCAGCCAGGAGGTGCAATGGGGGGCTGGGGACCAACCATCCTGTGCTTTCGCACACAATAAGCTACAAAATATTAACTATTTCTTTTTTGTTGTTGTTACCTCTGAAGTTGAAACAGAATGAAAACTGTAGGTCTCCTCGTTCGCCTGCGAGTTCAGGGGACTTGTGGGTCATTGTGGTTTCAATTCCAAAACTCGGTAGCCCCCATAAGACTCTAAGCAAGCAGACCCTATTAGGCTTATTTCCCTTGTTTACCTGTGAGTCTAAGCGAATTCAGCTCCTCCGTTTTGCATACGGTGTCCAGTGGACATTATCCGCCATGAGTCAGCCAAGAAATCTCAGTTATCCCCATTGTAGTTCCTGTGGGCTCTCCCAGTAGGCAAAGCTCATATAATATGTACATTCTCTGTTTCCCTGAATCGCCTGAAAGTCCTGTGGACATAATCAGTCATAAATCTTAGAAAGTATTTTATTTCGGGTCTCCAAAGGACTTTAAATGGCTCATAGAATTGGAACTTAAATCTGGCCTAGGATGGATGGATGATTGACTATCTATCAAACGAAATTCCATGTAGGTGGAATTATAATTCATGCATATATAATTATAATTCATATAATTATATTTGTATTTCATAATAATTCATTCATTGTAAATTTCTATAATATCCATTTTCTAGAATAAATTTCTATTCCTTTTCATTCTGGCTCAAAATTTTTATTCTGGCTCAGTTAGAATCCTCTGTATATTCTTTTTGATTTCAAAATGGCCAAAAGACTTCTGTGGATAATGGTTTAAGACACTGGTGACCTGCGAGACAAATAATTAGTATGCTGTGATAGTGGAAGTGAAACTGAATTATTAGATTAAATTCTCTATTTTATTGAATTAAACCGTCAAGCTTATACAATAGTTTTTGAATATACTGGATTTTCTTGTTAAAATCTAAAGGTCCAACAGCATTTTCATTCAAAGCATATACTAAAGCTTCCAAAGAGACTCCAACAAAAAAAGGAGGGCGCAAAAAGGAGGGCGGAGAATCACTGATGTGACCCTCCGTCCACAGTTGTGCATTAGCACACCTAATAATATGTTAATGGTTAATAATATTAGTTCTGTTACAGTAGGCAATTTATATTTTTAGCGTAGCAGGATAACCTTTATTTGTGCTCAGGAGCACAAATAGCACTACTCTCAGGAGCACCACGAGAAGGTTGTCACCAATACCCCCTAATTTAACTTTTAAAGATGGATTGTCGTTTCAATGACACTATCTTTTTGTTTTTTATTGAGGGAGAGTGGGAGGGGGGGGGGGGTATAATGTATTTTTCAAAATATAGGGGGAGGGGTACGTTTATTGTTTTCCTTTCTATATTATTGCTTCTTTCTTCTATTTTCCCGCTTTATTGAAATAGAATTATAATTATTCTCCGATCGCTGGGATTTAAAATTAACGAGACTTGTCATTTTTGACTGACCTGGAAATAACTCAACTCGATATTGAAAAAATAGACGAATTAAGAAAATGGGTCGAATTGAGAAGACAATGCCTGAAATTAAGACATTAATCTTAGTGCAGAAGGATACCATATAATAAAGCTGAATAAATAAGAAATATTAATCACATAAACTCCAAAGAATTAAAAGGAACTAAATTTGTGTTAATAAACAGTGAAGAATGTGAGTAATTTTAGAAATTATGCCTAAGAAACGCTAAAAATGGTAAAATAGGTTATAAACAATTGAACGCACAATCAAAACTGTGTTAATTAGCTGGCCTAATTAGTGAATAAATCGACCTTGATTCAAATTCATTCAGAAATACCCATGAAAATGATTATTCGTTGACTTGCCAATTTTATTAATTTCATCTTGCTTTTTGCTGCCAGATATTTAAACAACTTTGTCTAATTTTCGTAAACTGTTGTTTCCTTTCTCATTTTTTTTTCACTATCCCACTTGCACCCTTTTATATGTGTATTAATTAAAACAACTTTTTCACAAAATAAGTTTGCAAAGAAAAGTAAAGAACTCAATTAAACAAAAAAGAGCAAAAATAAAATCAAATAATCTACCAAGCGTGAAACTACCACAAATCAGCATTGGTAAATAAATGAAACCCAAAACGAACAGAAATTACAATAAATAACCGAGTAAAAACTCAAAACGAGCAGAAATTAACATAAGTTGGCCTCAAAACCCCTATGCCTTCCCCAGGCCAGAACATAATTTGCACTTTACGGAAAAAAATATACATGTTTTTACTTTTATAACTTCAATAAATCAAATAATATTAACATTTTGATTACTAAATATCAGTATATGTATATTAAACTGACCATGCACATTCAGTTTCATGTATTTAGTTTTCGGCCATGGCAATACCAATGGTGTACTTTTTATTTCGATTAGATTTTTTTTCAAAACATAAATAATTTTGGGCTACTATGGGCCAAGTTTCGCCCTCTACTAGTGGCTGCAACAACGATATATATATATATATATATATATATATATATATATATATATATATATATATATATATATATATATATATATATATATATATATATATATATATATATATATATATATAATACGGACAAAAGAGCCGACATTGATTATTTTCTATCATTTCCTATCATTTTCTATCATTTGAATTTCCAATCAAATGAGCCCTTTTTGAAATTTCTACGACAACTTTCTATATAAACCTTATGTGCCCCCAGGGCATAACTTTCAAACCTTGAACTGAAGGCTCTGATGGGGTTATCATCCAAAAACATCTAATTTCCAGAACCGTCGACTACGTTGAACAAAATGGTATCTCAAAATTATGATTGGATGTATTTGGGGAAATGGTGGGCGTGAGAGGGGGGTTAGTTGCCCTTCAATCACTTTCGACTTAAAAAGGGCACTAGCCATTTCAATTTTCAATCGAGTGAGCCCTTTTTGAAGTTTCTACGACAACGCGTTCTATAAAAACTTTATATGTCCACAGGGCATAACTTAAAACAATTGCCCTGAGGGCTGTGGAGGAGTGTCCTCTTCAAAGACATAATTTCTATCTGGAAATCAACAACTCTGACCAAAATGGCTATCCCAATACTTTGATTAGATGTGTTTTGGGAAAAGGGCGAGACAGGGGGGTTAGTTGCCCTCAAATCACATTCGACTATTATAAAGGGCACTAGAACTTCGAATTTCCAATCGAATGAACCCTTTTTCAAGTTTCTACGCCAGAGATATCAATAAAAACTTACATGCCCCCAGGGTATAACTAATATTCCTTGCCTTGAAGACTGTGGGGGGAGTGTCCTGCTCAAAGGTATAATTTCCTGAACTTTAAACTGCGTGGAACAAAATTGCTATCTCAAAGTTTTGATCGGATGTATTGGGGAAAATGGTGGGCGTGGAAGGGGTGTTAGTTGCCTTCCAATTACTTTCGACTATTAAAAAGGGCACTAGCCATTTCTGTTTCTAATCGAATGAGCCCTTTTTGAAGTTTCTACGACAAAGCGTTCTATAAAAACCTTATACACCCTGGGCATAACTTACAACCCTTGCCCTGAGGGTTGTGAGAGAGCTGTTATCCACAAAGACCTAATTTACAGAACTTAAAACTAACTTGAATAAAATGACTATCTCAAATGTTTGATTGGGTGTGTTTGGGGAAAAGGTGGGTGTGAGAGGGGTGTTAGTTGCCCTCCAATCACTTTCGACTATTAAAAAGGGCACTAGCCCTTTGAACTTCCAATCGAATGAGCTTTTTTTGAAGTTTCTACGACAACGCCTTCTATAAAAACCTCATATGCCCCCAGGGCATAACTTACAACCCTTGCCCTGAAGGCTGTAGGGGAGTGTCCTTCTCAAAAACATAATTCCTATCTGGAAATCAACTGCGCTGAACAAAATGGCTATCTAAAAATTTTCATTGGATGTGTTTCGGGAAATGGTGGGCCTGGAAGGGGTGTTAGTTGCCCTCCAATCACTTTCGACTATTAAAAAGTGCACAAGCCACTCCAATTTCCAATTGAATGATTCGTTTTCGAAGTTTCTACGACAATTTCTTCGATACGAAGTGCCCTGCTCTAAAGGAAAAAAATAATAAATAATACATTGTGCCAACATCGTTCTTATGTGCCCTCAGGGCATAACTTACAACCCTTGCCCTGAGGGCTGTGAGGGGGTTGTCATCCTCAAAGACCTAATTTACAAAACTTAAAACTAGCTTGAATAAAATGACTATCTCAAATGTTTGATTGGGTGTGTTTGGGGAAAAGGTGGGTGTGAGAGGGGGGCTAATTACCTTCCAATCACTTTCGACTATTAAAAATGGAACTGGTCATTTCAATTTCCAATCGAATGAGCCCTTTTTGAAGTTTCTACGACAACGCGTTCTATAAAAATCTTATATGCCCTCAGGGCTTAACTTACAACCCTTGCCCTGAGGGCTATGAGGGGGTTGTCATCCTCAAAGACCTAATTTACAAAACTTAAAACTAGCTTGAATAAAATGACTATCTCAAATGTTTGATTGGGTGTGTTTGGGGAAAAGGTGGGTGTGAGAGGGGGGTTAGTTGCCCTCCAATCACTTTCGACTATTAAAAAGGGCACTAGCCCTTTGAACTTCCAAGCGAATGAGCCCTTTTCTAAATTTTTATGCTACCACCTTCTATAAAGACCTCATATGTCCCCATGGCAGAGTTTACAACTGTTTGCATCATGGCTGTGTGGGAGTGTCGTCTTCAAAAACATCATATATATCAGGAAAAGAGTAATTTTGAACAAACTAAGTATTTAAAAATTTTGATCGGATGTGTTTCGGGAAAAGGGGGGTCAGAACGAGGTTCTAGTTACCTTTCAATCACTTTCGACTATTCAAAAGGGCACAAGCCAATTCAATTTCCAATTGAATGATTCCTTTTCGAAGTTTCTGCGACAATTTCTTCGATACGAAGTGCCCTGCTCTAAAGGAAAACAATAATTGATAATACGTTGTGCCAACATCGTTCTTATATGCCCTAAGGGCATAACTTAAAACCCTCGCCCCAAGGGTTGTGGGGGAGTGTCCTCCTCAAAAACATATTTTCTATCTGGAAATCAACTACGCTGAACAAAATGGTTATCTCAAAATTTTGATTGGATGTGTTTTGGGGACTGATGGGCGTGGGCGGGGGCTAGTTGCCCACCAATCACTTTCGACTATTAAAAAGGGCACGAGCCACTCCAATTTTCAATCGAATGAGCCCTTTTCGAAGTTTTTACGACAACTCCTTCGATACGAATTGCCCGGGTATGGAGAAAAAAAAATACATAGTTGTAACATCGTTCTTTACTTAGGTAGCGCTATTGCGCTGCCTATGATTATGGCGTTGTATGTGTATGCTCAAGCACCCTACTAAATTGTGCTTGTATATATTTTTTATTTTTATTTTTTGTATGCGATGGGATCAAAACTGCCAAACTGACTTAGATGACTATTTTCTTCAGTAGCATATTATGTCCCACCTATATACAATTTTTTGCTTCCTTGCCTGGTATACACCACAACTCTCTACTTAATGTAGCCTACGTGTAAAATTTTAGAGCCATTGTATGATCGTAGTTTGTGTTCTCCCCTAATATTTGATTGAATATAGCATATTCCTGTTTCATATAGTATTTAGTACTACTAACGCTAGCAACTCACTACAACACCAATCCGCCTGGGGTCAAAACAGTTGCGCATGCTCCTCCATCACAGGCTATTCAAAGCCCCCCTCGCAGGAAGGCTGGCTGACATGGACAATAAAAAGATGCATCGAAAAATTAGTCTATATTTTGCTATTAAGTCTAAAAATTATTCAAGTAATTAATATATACTTTTTGGTTTTAGCTGAGACGTGGTTTGGAATTTTGTTTGCTGTCCTAGTAGAAGTACTACCTTCCTATATGAGCTCAACCACAATTGGGGTTTTCTTGTTTATTATGAACAACATTGGAGGAAATTTGCCCGTGATTGTGGAGCCTTTGAAGCAGCTAATGGGCTTCCGTGGAGCCTTACTCCTTCTTTACCCCGGATTCTATATCATTAGTAAGTAAAACAAAAATTACAGTAGCTAAAAATAACAGAAAATAAATCGAGTCTTATTGGAGCCTTTGAAGTAGCCGATAGGTCTTGAGGAGCCTTACTCCTTTTCCATCCTGGCCTCCATATAATGAGTAGTCGAAACTTAAATTCTATATGTATAGACAAACAAGTATGACAGAGAAAAGAAGGAGCCTTTGAAGCAGCTTTTAGGATTCCATTGAGACTTACTTCCCCAGTAACGAGTAATTAAACTTAAATTATATTATTAGGTGAACGGAAAATTAACGGATCCTTTGAAGTATTTAATAGGAATTCAAGTGCCTTGTACCTTTGTGGAGCTCTTGAAGCAGATAACAGGATTCCGTGGAGCCACACAGGCTCCTTCTTTCTTCACACAGGCTTCTGTGCTATTAGTTTTTAAAACTGAAATTGCTTAATATACCTGAAAATTAATGGAGCCTTTGAACCAGGAAATTGGCCATCAAAGAGCCTTGCTTATTCTCATCCTGACTTTCATATAATTAATGGGTAATTATAAATATAATTATTTTTGAAAATAAATGGAATGAAAATGGAACAAATATTGGAATATAATTATTTTGATCAATATATAATTGAAAATAAAAGGAGCCTTCCAGGATTCGAAACATCAAATGAGCTCCTAAGTAGTGTTTTTAAATTACGTAACTAACCAAAGACAAACCAATATCTCAGTTTTAAAAAGCTTCCTCGTTAGCTATTATTACAGTAGAAAGCTTGAACAAAACTGGTTAAAAGCGAAATCTTCTGACACATTTTGTAATGATGCTTTCAAAAAGATATTTTCTTTTAGCTGCGAAAGCCATGTCCAAACTCAATATCTAACACAATGTAAAAGTTTTACATGGTTAAAAAAGATATAACTTTTCAGAACATCTCACCCATCCCACTCCCCTTATTAATAAGTAAAATATAAAGTATGTAACTGAATAAAAAAATAGATCCTTCGAAGTAGGTAATAGGATTAACGGGCCTTGCTCCTTCTCTGCTCAAAACTCAATGTTATTAGTATTTACAGCTTATCTTACGTACGTGAATATCAGAAAAAAAATATCAGGTTGGTAATTCCGAAGGCTCCTTGGCTTCCGAGGAGACTCCTTTTCTCTCTATCCAGGTTTCTTCATAATTGGTAAGTAAGTTTAGCTGCTAATGGGCTCCCAAGGAGTCCTGCTTCTATTTCGTTTTAGGATGTCTATTATTTCTAAGTAGAGCTTAAATTACGTATGTAACAGGATTCGAATAGAGTCTTTGGAGAAGGTAATAGACATCGGAGCTCGGTTCCATATTATTTTTTAAGGAGACTCGTGCTACCACTCACCTGTGGTAAAACATAACTTTATAAGCCGTAAATATATTTAAATGTAAACAATAATAGATATAATAGAAAATGTAAATATAATTGAAAAATGTAAAATGTAAATATAAAACGTAAATGTAAATATAATAGAAAATGTATGTTCCATGTGTAGCACCTTCAGGCTCTTTACCAAAGAAGTATAATTATAAGATTTTCTCAGGTTGGACATATCATGGTTGCAGTGGTAACCACAACCTATTAATGAACGAACGTTGGTCCATAGTAACCAAAAACTAAAAACGCGTTTAAAAAAACTGGCAATTCAGAAAAAATTGCCATTTCTAGTTGATTCAGGAATGATAGACATGCGACAGACATACTTGTGAGCCCACCTCCGAGATATCGTTGTGCAACGTTTTCCTTTGCAGTTCAATGTGATTTTGGCTGTTCCTTGTTCCATGCCTTTTTCTATAGTTGTTATAGATACCTTGTCTTACAGATACCCTTCACAACAGCCAAAAAAAAGTCAAGTCTTCTACTAATATGACACCAGAAAATTTGCACGACCTAAAAATGCTGTCTAAT
This sequence comes from Artemia sp. Qi Xiang Cuo, assembly GCF_049724085.1. Classification (NCBI taxonomy): domain Eukaryota; kingdom Metazoa; phylum Arthropoda; class Branchiopoda; order Anostraca; family Artemiidae; genus Artemia; species Artemia sp. Qi Xiang Cuo. The sequence goes on from NW_028297440.1 coordinate 398,925, forward strand.
CTCCGCAAAGACCCGTCTATTGTAATAATTAAAGCAGACGAAACCAGTTAACTAGTTGTCAAAGATACGACAGATTATGACAACAGAATTTATTCGTGCTTAAATGACAAACCTAAATCACCCCACAAATATACAATAAATTTTTCTCCCGTGGTAGCTTTTGTCAAAAATTTTACGGTTTGCCAAAATTACCTAAACAAGGCATTTCCTTAAGGCCTTTCGTTGCATGCATGAAAGCCCCCGCTTCCAATATCAGAAAATGACTCTGTACAGCCTTCAAACCTTTGCTTTATTCCCAAAACTCCTACTTAAGTAATTCGTTAGATTTAGTGAAAAAACTTAAAAATATAAGTAGATCAGATAACATAGTAGTAAGTATTTTTTGAATTGTTTTTATGTATACAAATATTGATTTGGCAAAATCTGAGCAATTATTGAAAAATAAAATAAAACAAAATAAAATAAAATAAAATAAAACAAAGTGAGGCTTTAATGATCTTAATTAATCGTTATAATAAGTATTCAATATTATTTTCAGTTCATTAATTCTTTTTATCAACAAATAAAGGGTCTGCCAATGGGTGTTGCTCTATCAGAATTACTGGCAAATATCTACATAAAACATCTTGAAAATCCACCTTGAATATTTTTTAAACATATCTATTGGGGACGTTACATAGATGACGTAATATAACTTTGAACTTATGGGGAAAATAAACTTAGGTTTTTTTTAGATCACCTTAATACATATGAAAGGAATTTACAGTTTATTCTGGAAATTGAAAATGCAAATAAAATACCGTATCTAGATGTGTTATTTATTCGTAGCATGAATAAACTGGATTTTACTGTTTACAGAAAACCAGCACAAAACAATAAACATCTCCATTTTAAGTAAATTCACCCCCAAAAGTTAAAAGAGCTGTTGAAACTTCTCTCGTCAATCGTGCCCTAAACATTTGCTATAAACCTCACATCATAGCAGCAGGGCCGTCACGTATGGGGGGAAGCCCTCCCCCCATTGTTTTTGATCACTCGGTAAGAAAAGAAAAGTCGGTAAAATTGTGGAGCTTCGCGGCACGGTTTTCCCGACGCCACTAAAATTGTTTGTTCGGTCCTATAAAGACCACGAAAATACTGACATGTCATCTATAGAAGTTTCGAACTTGGTCGGTAAATGCAGAAGTTTTACAGACTCCTGCCGTGATTTTACAGATGGTGCCACAATTTTCCATTTGGTTGAATAAACAGTATTTAAATAGTGCCATGATATGTACCAAAATTTGAATCTCGGTTGGTAAATGTAGCGATTTTACCGACTCATGCAGTGATTTTACATATTGTATTCGTACCAGGCATTATGCTAATTTTTTTGCGGTAAAAATGACCAGCCAATCGGTAAAACCTCTTCCCCCCTCCCCCCCCTCAACCATTTTGGCTAGTAACGAGCCTGCATAGCAGAACTAAATTTATCAGAGATATATTTTTTAGGTGCTATTTAAATATGCCAAAAACACTCAAGAATTGAAGTTATCTTAATCATAATGATTAGTTAGGATAATTATAATGAAATATACCAAAACATGATGAAAATATAATACTTTATTCACAAAATTATAGAAGCTACAGAAGAAAACTACGGAAAGCAGATCGCCCAGAACGCATTAAACCACCTCTTACTTAGCCTCTTACCTTACTTAACCACCTCTGTATATTAAATATTTAATTAAAATATACCTGCACCGTAGTTTTTCTCACTGAGACTAAGCTAATTATAGCCAAATGCGAAAGGGAAACCGGTTTTTCTCAGATCAAACAGATCCAACTTCTCGAGCGTTTTCGGGATATTTAGCAAGTATCATTTCTTGGAAACAGTTATCCCGTATGTAGTATTTACTAATAACTTTGAAGTAATGAATTTCCTAAACTCTGGTGAAGATAAAACCCCAGTTACTCGCCAAAAAGGGATTTATCAAATACCATGTGACTGCGGCAATTACTTTGTTGGTAGAACCCACCAGAATTTGGAAAAACACCTACAGCAATTTAAAGATGGCTTAACCAAAGCCCTAAATTCGAATATTGTTAATATTTCTTTTGATTCTGCGTTAAGCTGCCAAGTTTTTGATAACCCCAGCCATAAAATACCTTTTGAAGAAACCTGCCTTATTAGCAATGACTTAGGCATAAACCAGGCTGTTCGTGAGGCAATAGAAATTAAACTCAAGGTAAATAACTAAATTTATTTAAATAGGGATAGGAGGCAGTATTCACTCAATGTTTTGTACACAAATTTAACTAGAAACAATTTGACAAAATGTATTAAAAAATTAGTGAACCTCTGTGAACCTCAATAGTCAATACCAGTGAACCTCTTTTTAAGAAACCTTTGAGGTTAGCTGCCAAAAAGGGAAGAATAGCATTGTGAGCGCGTTACAAATTATTTTTATTTCACTTGAATGAATTGCCTCGTTTCGTCTCATTTTATCTGTCAGCCCTGATTGAACTTTGTTCAAGTGAGGATTCTGGGACTTAAAAAAAAAAAATTAGTTTTAAAGGTAGTATTTTTATGTAATTTTTTTAATATATTCATTTGTTTTTGCTGAAAAAATCCCTATTGTTCCACCGTTGTTTGTGTTTATCCGTTCATTTAGCTGTTTTTTTTTTTAGCAAAATCGTTTTTTTTCTTGCGTAATTTTACATGTGTCTTAGATACTAAAAACGACACGACCGCTCCTGGGTGGAAAATGATTTAAATTATGGCCTTGAAATATATATAAATATGACATCACTCACATGATTTTTTTTTTCAAAAATACGGCTCTAAACGAATTTTCCCAAATTCGCTACCTATCGAGCTCGCTTTTTTCAGGCCAGAAAATCCCAGGGTGAAAATACTAAAAAAACGAAAAATATGGAGCAGTGGAACTGTTTAAAAAAAAATATATACATAAATTAGTACATATACAGTCGTTCGTTTAAATACAGTAGAATATAGATACCAATAGACAAGTTTTATCATAGGCAGCGCAATAGAGCTTCCTAAGTAAAGAACGATGTTGGTACAATGTATTATTTATTTATTTTTTGTTTAAAAGAACGTTTTGGAAGTGTATTTGGTACTGGTCTATAATATAAAACACACTCGAAAAATGAAGTTTGGTGAATGCTAATGAAATAAAACAAAATTATGATTAAAATGTGATAGTTTAGAAACAAATTTGGGCAATATATTTGAACCTTAGGGGGGTGGGGTAAAGCACATCATATATTAAATACGTCACTTAAACTAACCTATTTTAGCCTATCCAAAGCTATTTAAGCCAATGAAAAAAAATGATGAAAATAGAATACTTTTTAGCAAAATTGTGAAAACTACAACTTGGAAATATGCTCCCAGAAAGTAGAAATGTCCTCAAGAATCGCATTACATTGAAATCGGTCTTCTACCTTTACTGCCGCCCGCCACATGTACTCTACTAAAGATCAATGTTAATGATGGCGGGACGTACCTCGGTGTCGTTTGTTCCTCTACTTTGCGGAACCCCACACTCTCTCTTCTTTTTTGAGTAGAGGAGCCGGTTTCCGGGTTGACAAAATTATTTTTGTGGTTCACTTTCAAATGAGTGAAACCTGCTTTTTCCAGCTCAGTTGTGTTGTAGCCCTTCCAAAAATATGAAATGATTCTTGAACATCCATGGTGAGCACTGTATTCTATCACTAGTCAAAGCAAACTAACCGGTGTCCTAAAGAATCGCGTTAATAATGAACTAAAATGAACTAAGTCAAGAATCGCGTTATAAATGAACTTTTATTTGTCTTTGAGACGGTCAGCCGACGCCTTAGCTCCCAATTTAGTAAATCACAAATGACCTTAACAATTGTGCTAATAAAGCATTCTATTTTCATTATATTTTATTGTCACCAAACTTCCCTTCTCGAGTGTGTTTTATATAATACACAAGTACCGTGTATTTTGATATCCGCATGTTTATCAAAGCTCTAAATTGAATTATGTTGGTTCGCACTTTCTGTATTATTTTCACTTGTTAACTGCGACCTCTACTTTATTTCAATAAAAGTAACATTCCAAAAATTACAAAATGATTATAAACGTTAGGTTATCTATTTGAAAGTTTGTGCTCAGGGCAAATGCCCTCTCTGTCCCTGCTCTAAAACCGCCTCTGCGCTGATGTCACTTTTAATGCCACTTTTTTGTTCAGGTGCTCTTCTTTTTATATTTGCGGGATTCTCGCTTCGAGGCTCAGCTACGGCAGATGACCCAGAAAAACAAGTACCTGAAGCACTAATGGAGCCGATTTCTGGCAATGAATGACCAACTCCATTCGTTCCTTGATAAATATTTACTATTATTTATGGGTCTCACGTTAACTTAAAGGTGTCTCAAAAGTCTTTGAAACCGATTAATATATCCTACTATTGGGAACTAGTAACTTATGTTAGTTTGGTAAAAAAAAAAAAGAAAAAAGAAGCCTTCCGAGAAAGAGGCTAAAGCTACTTATAAAAACCTAGATAAATTTAATTTATTCTGTAATTAATCTGTACTCTCTTTTTATTTTAATTAATCCTTCAGAGTTCAATGCAAAGGATTCTATTTTAATTCATTTTTCATTTTTCTTTCATTGGGAATGAGGGTTGATAGCGAAAAAGAAACTGAACTTTTTAAAATCAATATATTCCCAGGAAAAATATTAATTAAAAAACATTAGAAATAACGCATATTTTTTTGCGCTAAACACATTTTTTTAAATCTAAGGGACCAATTATATTCAAAATGTACGTATTTAATATTTTTAAATGAATACAGCACATGAAAAAAAATCGGACGTTTTTCTATTCGACAACTAATGCATTAAAAATCTAAATCAGTCACATAAATCTTCTAATTTGTAATCCATCTTTACAGGGATGTATCCAGGATTTTTTTTTCTTGGGGGGGGGGGGGGGGGCTACACAAAATACTAAAAGAAACGCATTTGTTTATATCCATTTTGTTAAGTTTTTACGAGTCAGACAAACGTTACAGAGGCGGGGGGTGGGTTCAAACCCCCTACTCCCTCCCTGGATACAGCCTTGCTTCCCTATCTACTTACAGATTCGGTTAAGTTGGCTCCTTAAGGGTTCAAGTATCAATATACAAAAAATACATTATAATTAGACTATACAGGAGAAAGTATTTTAGGCTTTGGAATCGTAATACCTTTAAAAATTATATTGCTTAATTTGGTCAATTTAAGTCTATTATATTGACTATTTTGGTCAATTTTATTGGCTATTTTTGTCAGGTCATGCTTAGCTTATGATCTAAGCCAAATATTCACTCAAATAAAGGATTTTTTTTGAAAAAATCATCTTTGGGATTTGGCAATGTTTATGCAAAACCGAAAAACTCCCTTAAAAAAGTATTTTATGCTAGACCCCCCTCCCCCCAACATTAAAATTTGCAAATCAAAATGAAGTTTCATGCAGTGTTGGTCACCTCCCTTCTGAGAGAACCCTTGCTTCTTCCATTGCCAGTTGCTTCTTCCAAAATGTCAGATGGTACCGAGCAAAATATGGGTCGTACATGCCTGATTTCAAGAACATGTCTTTTTTTTAGAAATGTTTTTTACATGATTATTTTTTATGTATAAATCAATCTAATTGTTAGCGTTATAATTTCATAAAACTGATATTTCTTAGCAGCTCTTTTCAAGGAATTTAAAAGTTCATTTAACCCTTTTTGCTGAATCTTGTGTTCCCTTGTACTAACAAAATTGCAGTAACTTAGTGGGCACATTCCAGGCTACAATTATCACTCATACTATTCAGTGATTTTTTTCCACCATTGAGTAATAAATGATTATTTTTTTTTGAAAGAATTAACCTTTCAGTAAGATATACAATTATTAATTTCATCTGTGATCTAGAATTTGCTCTACCAATAATAACTTTTAGCACCTGAAGTCATGCTCATTTCTAAAAATATCAGTATTTGCTATTGTGAAATAGTGGCCAAAACCTGACAAATACCTATTTTTGTATAGCTATCAGCCTGCTGTATTGACCTGACACCTACATTATTCTCTTTTTTGAGAATAAATGGATTTTTTCTTTTTTGCGTGGGAGACATAACGGGCCACCAATGGAAAATATTTGAAATAGTAAGCAGGCCACCGTGAGAAGGGCCTCCTGTGATGGGAGGATGTCTTTTACTGTGGGAAAGGGAATTTCTTTTTTGTAGTAGCCTATATAGTGGTTTGAAGGGTGTCCGGTTCGGCTGCTATTTTCAAAAACAGGTTTAGGTGACGTCTAAGGTTTAAAGTAATTTTATTTTTTGTTAAAGATTTCGTCACTGAGAGGAGTGGTGTTGGGTTTAAAGAAAAATAATTGGTACTTTCCCATTAGGTGGGCCTTTTGGGTTAACCGCTATAGAGTAGGCAATGATAAAACCTGTTTTTGATGTGTTAACCGCTATAGAGTAGGCAATGATGGCATGGTTTTCATTGCGTATACGATATTAAACTGCTGTTTTTGGGGGTTTAGGGGAGGAAAAAGGAACCTAGGTTAGGTTAGGTTACGTATTTAATATATGCTATGATTTACCCCTCCTCCCTCTCCCCTCCCTAATGTGAAAATATAATGCCCAAATTTGTTTATAAGCTATTATGTATTCATCCTACTTTATTTCATTAGCATTAATCAAACTTGACTTTTTCGAAAGGCCCACCTAATGGGAAAGTACCAATTAATTTAATAAAAGCAATAAAAGACACTAACCAATTTCCTAAATGTATTTTCTCTGTTTATTCAAGCACGATATGTTTTTCAAATATTCATATTTAAACTACAAGCTTATTAAGTTTATTTTATTAGCATTAACCAAAATTGAGTTTTTAGAAAGGCCCACCTAATGGGAAAGTACTAATAAATTTAATAATTTTATAAAAGCAAAATTATTAATTTTAATAATTTAATAATTTTGCTTTTATTTTATTAATTTAATAAAAGCAAAAGAAGACGCCTACCAATTTCCTAAATATATTTTCTCTGTTTATTCAAATACGATATGTTTTTCAAATATTCCCTGGAACCAAGCAGCTGTAAATTGCGTAGAATTTAAACTACAAGCTTTAGCTCATAGCATATTTTTCAAAAAATTTAAACTTGTAGTGGGTATTAAATTGGTTTTGCTTGGGAATTTTTTTTTCTCTACAGAAATTTGCCATGGTGTTAGCTACTCTTATGTTATATTCTACTTTTATGTGTAAAATTTTAGATCTATTAAACTGTCAATTGGTTGTAAAGGGAGTATTGTACTGATTTTGTAATTCATTGTGAGGGGAAGTAACATAAACTTAACCCTATTGGGACATTCACTGCTATTCATGTTTAGAATAAAATATGGAGTTCAAATTGGATTTTTTAGAGTTTTGCTATCAGCATTGTTTTGATACTGTGAGTTTACTAACATCAAGTTGTGTTTTCTAGATATGACCTTGAGTCATTTTGCTACCATCAAATATCTAATCTCAATGGTAATTTAGGGCTAAACGAGTTTCAGGTTTATTTCTATGAGGTTTCACTTTTCTTTCTTTTTTTTTTGTCTTGAACCTGAACAAGTTCATTCTAAAATGTACTTTAAAAAATTCTTTGTACTTTAGAACATGAGTAAATAACCAAATATTCACATACTTTTTCTTGCTCATTGGTTTTTAAGTAATCTCTAATTTTTTTTTTTTTTTTTTTTTTTTTTTTTTATTTTTTTTGTTTTTTTTTTAAGACTCGGTCAAATTGTCCTCAAAATAGTTCTTGTGTATGTATATGAAACAAAGCTTTTAATTTCATCTTTAAAATGAAGCTTGTGATATAGCAAGTAGCAATTTTTTTTATAATTGGTTTTGTGTTTCTTTTGTTGTTCCTATGTGATTTCGGACTTGAATAAATATTTATATTGACTTTGTTTAATATTTATGAACAACAATGAAGAACCAGGTAGTATAAAAGATGTCTGAAACTACTTGAAGAAATTGTTCAGAGTAATATATTTCTAGCCTACAGTAACATGTTATTATAGGCCGAAAAACATATTATTATAGATAACGACTTCTTATTTTTAAAACTGGAACAGGGTTTAGAAGCTTTAAGTTTTCTGAGGTTACAACTACGCTATGCTACAAAAACTTTACATAAAAATGACTAAGAATATTACATTAGTCAGACGCCATGGCGGCACTCGCAGTTGCAGATTATATATACCCTCTTCCAGCATTTCGCCATTTTGGGTGTGTCACCATCCTCATGAGGGTTTTCAGTCCTTGGTAACGACTCGTCTAGCACCCAAAACTGTATTAAAAGTAGTCAAGCTGGGTTTGTCTCTCAACTTTGTTTTGTGTAAATTGACAGCTGAAAAGGCCCTCTCGGCACAAGCAGAAAACTACGGTAGGATAAGCACTTTCATCATTAATTCACCCAAGAATAGGAAACTTTTGACTTCAGGACTATCACATCGTTTTAGTGCTTTAAATCAGAAAAAATACAGGTCAGAATCTGCATATTAAGATATGCATATCTGCAGATTAAGAATCTGCATAAGCCTTTGACCTTGAAGTTATTTTTTGAAGTTATTAGGCTTGAAGTTATTTTTTGAAGTTATTAGGCTTGAAGTTCAAATATTTCAAGTTCCTTATCCGGGTTCCTCCTTGGACTAGGAATGGTAGACTGCAGGAGAGATACAGCTTGCCAGATCCTCTTGGTGCTGCAGATAAGATTTTTTCCAAGCTTACAGAATATTTGTCGAACCACCCTTGGAAGGATTTTTTGTTTTAATGCTAGTTTCCTTTTTTTGCTGGGTTATTATCATTTTTATATTGTATTTATTTTTATGATTCATTTAAAGAGTTTAACTACTCTTGAAACGGTTTACTTTTCCGAAATGTTTGGTTTATTCGAGTTTTATTTTGCACTTATTTGCTCCTGTTCTTGTATGTGCTTCTTTTCTTTTTTCATTTTCTTTCTTCTTGTTATACTCCATCGTCATTGCTTTATATTTTTGATAGGTTACAAAATTAATTGATTACTTATCCCAGTTTTAAGAATGGAAAATTTTTCTAGTCGGAAAACTCTGTCCATCGAGATATTTAACGAAGTAATTAGCTGCGTTTAATAGGAGACAGATACGGTTGATTGGTATAATGGTTTAGCAGATCCCGATTATTGGATACGAGAGGCCTTTCATGGTTGCAGCGGTAACTGCAACCATGAACCCCCTCCCCTCCTCCTGTTCCCCCTCCCCTACTCCTGGTCGCAAAATCTCAGCTTCGCCAAGTATTGTTTAATGTTCTCACTCTTTATAATAGAAACTTTTATTAACTCACTGTTTTATAATAGCCAATGAAAAATATATTGGCTGAATAAGGTCCAATAACTATGCTTTTGGTGATGGCATAACTCTCAATAGTCTTAGGGAGAAGCTCTGTAAGTTAGACACTTTGGTCCTACAAGAACAAATAGATTGAATTTGATCATCAGCCGCCGTAGTTCAGTTACTAGAGCATTAGGCTTTGAATCAGAATGGCAAGGGTTCAGTTTCTTAATCAGGCATTTTTGTTTCAATCATGGTAACTTTTTGGCCATTTCATAAGATTTAATCATTTTTGCTATAGTAAAGTAAATTGAGACCCTTAATTTTAAGTTACCCGGTTTGATTTTTTTTTGTCAGAAAACTTATAGAAATTTTCACCTTTTTTGGAAGATTAATGAATATAGTGTTTTCGAGTTTGAGGTAGTATTTATTTTTTTGCAGCTTTTAGCGGTAGATTTACTATAATTTCGTTTGAAATTTATGTATTATTTTTTTTCAAATTTTCTCGCGAACAAAAATTAATTTCATTACAATTTAATAAACCCGCCCCCCCCCCAGCCTTCAAGGTATTAGTGAAAATATTTATTTCATTTTGTTGTCACGGATAAGTGCACTAAATCATGCCATTTAGGATCATTATTTATTCTTAACCTGTATGTTAAGGTCATCGAAATTATATGTTTGATTTCATTCCATTTCATTGTCATGGGTACGCGCACTTAATCATTGCTGTCAGTTAATTATTATCATTTTTTTTCTCATTTATAAACATTCGAGATAGAGTGTGATTGCGAAAAAAATTAGATGAATTTTCAATGGAATAATAATAATAAAAAAGAATGAAAAAAAATTAAATAGGTTCTTCTGATTAAACATTACTTATATGAGGAAATTCATTGAGTTAAAATTCTCTCCACTTAGGATTTTTTTGATGGATTGGTGTTTCTTTTATTTATTTAATTTTTGAAGTTTTAAAACCGCAAATTTTGTCAGATTTGGTTTTATGTTTCTTTCTTTTGATTTTTTGCCCTGGATGGTCTGGCTGTTCACATATTTTATTAGGTGTTCGGTGTTGTGTTTGGCAACCGGATTACCCCCTACATCCTGTTCTCCTGTTGAGTTTTTTGGGCATCGAGTGTGGTGTGAAGCAGCTGATTAGCCCTATGTTATCGGCATTTTTTGAAGCAGCTGTTATTTTTATCAAGTGGAATATACCCCCCCCCCCAACTAACTATTGTTGTGTGAAGTTGCTGGTTAGCCCTGTGTTATCGGTGTGGCTTGAAGCAGCTGGTATTTCTGTCAAGTAGAATATACCCCCCCCCCCCACTTAGTCAATGTTGTGTAATGCAGCTGGTAAGTGTTCCAGTAATCAGTGGTGTTGTATATAAGGCCACCCTGTTATTCCTTGAAAGTTAGGTGGAAGCCTTGGAGATTGTTGACGGTTATAATTTTTTTGCATTGGTAATTGAGATCAGAAAAGTCTTTAAAGTTGAATTTCTCCAAATTTTATTGATTTCGCTTATCCGAGGTATATGCCTCCATTCTTTTCCTTTTTTTGGTATAGGCTTAGTGGTTGCGAAGGTTAAATAGCTTTGGTCAGCTTTTTTTTAAGGAATTTTTGATACCAGTCCAGAATTTTTTATAGTTTAAATTATAATTAAAAAAAAAATCAAGTTCCATCATTTGATAAAATAAACTTTGTAATGTTACATATGTGCTCTTTAGACCAGTCTGCCAGGGTTGGATTTAATACTGAATTATTTGAAAAATTAGTCATTTTATCGAAGAAAATTAGCGATTTCGAAGAAAATAAGCAATTAGCGTGCAGATGGACTCTCTTAATGTTAAAGAACTTGTGAAAAAAAACTGTAACCTAACATTATTAAATCATTAAATTTTATAGATATATGTTTTTTAGGAATAATATAATGTCGATTAGATTTAAAATGGTGTGATTTGTCTCTGGTGATCTAAGGGTTATAGTATTAGGATTTTATATCATATTTGAGTGTTCCCTTTGTAAAGGAAATGGTCAAAGGGTATGATCATCAGTTGTTTTTGAAGGTTGACATAAATCGCAGTTTCCTGGTTTTAGGACTAGGGATAGGCCTTTTGTTAAATAAGTGAGGTTGACATAAGTTCACCTTGATTGGTTAGTTAGTTTGTTGTTTTGTTGCTGTTATATTTCCTTCTTTTGTGTAAGTTCTAGTTGAATATTTTAAATGATGTCAAGAAATCCTTTTTGTCAAACAAATCCATTTTTGGATGGATTTGTGATGCAATAAGAAGACTTAGGCGTAGCTGTCCCATTAGTTAATGCTCTTTTCAAAGGAATTGATTCAGTTGGCAAGGATAGGAAATCTGGGAGTGGTCCCGCAAGGTTACTTGAGCAATGTTGTTGGGTGACTGGTGGTATAAGCCTTAATGGTTTTGTGGAAACGACTCTATTTTCGCAGTCGAGTCGCCGAGAAACAGGGTTTTCAGATAACAAAGACAGGCTGGACGATTTGGACCCGCTTTCGAATTTCAATCATGGCTATCGTACGTCCAGATCGCATAATATTCTCGACGTTTCCCCACCCAACGGTTGTGCCCGAATCAAGTGCATCCATGGTTATTCATCAAGAAGTTAGCTTGAACCGAGTTAGACTTAAGCTTGAGGTTTCAAAGGATGTCTCAAAATTCAATGTTGAGTAAGACCCCTTGGCATGGTACGATCAGGCTAGGTCTAGGTTGATATTTCCCGAAATTAGATCTTTCCCTGAGCAATTGTTTATCTTGGAGAGTAGGTTGTGATCACCCTTGAACATATGGGTTAGGCAATTGTCGCGCAATTTTTTGGGTCAAACAATGACATGTATTATTACAGGTATTTGTGTTTTACAATTCGCTTTCCATCTTTTGTGTAATTGTATCTACAATGCAGTTAGATTCATTGACTTTAAACATATCTTCAGTTCTTGGTCAAATTTGCTCATCATCACATTTTCTCCTGCCATTTTTGTTTATTTCCTTGTTTGTTTTTTCCTAAAATCCAATTCGATGGCAAATCCTTGATTGCGTATTTTTTGGGCGAGACCTTAGCTTTTTTTCTTCATGTCCAGATAGGTGTTTTAGCTCCATCCAGTGTTTCAAACAATTTTTAGTTTGGTGGTAGTCACACAGTGGGGCTATAATCTTAAAAATCTAAAGGAAAATCAATGCAGTGACAAGTTTTTTAAAACTTAGGAATTTGAGAAGAATTCTTGAAGCGTCATTCCTTGCTTTGGTCTTGAATTTATTTGACATCGAAACCTTATATAATCCCACCATCAGCTCGTAAAAATATTTTTCAGGCCGAGACTGATCAATTAGGAAGTGAAACGTCCCGTTGTTAATTCTCCCAAAGATTCTAACAGGTGCATTGCTTCGACTGCGCCAACGTGTAGAGTTTCAATTGCTTCTAGCTTGTAAATTTTTTTTTTTTTAAGACACATCTGTTTCCTTTTCAATTATTACTTCACAAGCCTCAGCTTCTTTAAGCCAACCCCGAAAAAATACAGGATCTGTGCTTTATCCCTGAGTACTAAGTTTAATACTTGTGAATAACACCACGTGTGCATGGGATTTGGTACGACGCTCGTGATTTTGGCAGTCAGACCATTGTAAGCTTCATTCATATTAAATGCCGCATTAAAAGTATTCGCTATGGAATTTTCAGTATTGATTTCAACCTCTTTTAAAGTATCTTTTTATTGAACAAGCAGTGCTTCAGCCTATGTAGATGTAACAAATGTTAAAGATAGCAATCTCTCTTCTACTTCACACCCATGCACAAGCCAGACAGCAAATGCACACTGATCATTTCCTTAAATTTCAATCGTTGTTTGTCAATATAGAAAACTTTACAGCTTCCCTTAGATTTGATTATATTATATCCAACATCTTCCTACCTCTTTCCTGGTTCTTTTTCCTTGACCCTTCTTCTCTTTCTTCACTTTTCGATGGAATCAAATTTAAATGCGTTTTTAGTGTAAGGTCATATTTACTGATTAAAATAATTAGCTCTAGTGAAAATACATAAATGTTCTTACTTTTATAACTTTAATAAATCCAATAATATTAACATTTTGATTACTAAATATCAGTATATGTATATTAAACTGACAATGCACATTTATTTGTATTTTTTCAGTTAAGTGCAAATTATGTTCCAGTCTTGGGAAGGTATAGAGGTTTTGAGCCCAACCTATGTTAATTTATGCTCGTTTTGAGTTTGACTCGGTTATTTATTGTAATTTCTGTTCGTTTTGGGTTTCATTTATTTATCGATGCTGATTTGCATTAGTTTCACACTTCGAAGATTATGTGATTTGATTTTTTCTCATTTTTTGTTTAATGGAGTTCTTTGCTTTTCTTTGAAAAGGTTTTTTTAGTTAATTTCTGTTCGTTTTATATTGGCATAGTTTTTTCTGGGGAAAAGAAAATAATACTTTAAATCTTTTCGTTTTTTAAGACTTTATAGTTTGGTCTGCTATGTATGCTGGGGAAAAATTTTCAGCAATTTTTAACAACATACACCCATTTAAAAATCTGGACACAAATAGTAGTGTTTAATTTAGTTTCATATCTCCTCTAGTTGACCTGAAATAGAAAACTTGATACCATGTGCAAAAAAATATGTTTACTTCATTTGATAGCTTGGACACACTTACGTTATTTTGATTTGGTTAAATTTTAATAGCAGAAGTAGCCCCAAAAGCTTGAACATAATACCCTCAGTCTTTCTTGAGATACTGCTGAGATGCCTCATTAGGAATTATCATTAACACTGTGCATTTTGATTTTATCTTAAGGCAACATTTAATTTTTAAACATAAAGACAAATGGGAGGGTGACCGTGGGAGGGGGATTAGTTGCCCTACAATCACTTCGACTATTAAAAAGGGCTTCATCCCGTTCTATTTTCAATCAAAAGAGCCCCTTTTGAAGTTCCTACGACAACTCCTTCGATACGAAGTGCCCTGGTCTAAACAACAACAAAAAATCATGCATTATACCCACATCGATTTTTACTATAAAAATTTCATCCTTCCAATCACTTTCGACTATTAAAAAGGGCATTAGGCATTTCAATTTCCAATTGAATGAGCTCTTTTTGAGTTTCTATGACAACGCTTTCTATAAACACCTTATACGTCCCCGGGGCATAAATTACAACCCTTACCTTATGGGCTCTGAGGGTGGTTCTCATCATCTAAGACATAATTTCCTGAACTTTCAATTACGTTAAACAAAACGTCTATCTCAAAATTTTGATTGGATGTGTTTGGGAAAATGGTGGGCGTGAGAGGGTTGTTAGTCGCTCTCCCATCACTTTCAACTATTTAAAAAGGCACTAGCCCTTTCAAATTTCAATCAAATAAGCCCTTTTAAAGTTTCTACGACAACGCTTTCAATAAAAATCGAATATGCCCCAAGGCATAACTTACAACCCATTCCCTGAGGGCGGGGGGGGGGGGTCGTCACCCTCAAAGACCTTATTTCCAGAAGTTTATACTGCGTTGAACACGATGGCTATCTGAAAATTTTCTTTGGATGTGTTTAGGGGAAAGGTGATAAGAATCGCGCGCATTCCGCGCGATTCTCACGCGGAATGGTATTCCGCGTGAGAGGGTGGCTAGTTACCCTAAATTCACTTTCGACTATCGAAAAGGGCACTAGCCCTCTCAATTCCCAATTGAATGAGCCCCTTTTGAAGTTTTTACGACAACTCTAACTATAAAAACCTTATATGCCCAGGGCATAACTTACAACCTTTGCCCTTGGGGCTCTTGGGGGTTTGTCATCCTTAAATACATAATTTCTAGAACTTTCAACTATGTTGAACAAAATGGTTATCTCTAAACCTTGATTGAATGTGTTTGGGGAAATGGTGGGCATGGGAGGGGGGTCAATTACTCTCCACTCACTTTCGACTATTAAAAAGGGCAATTTCGATTTCCAAACAAATGAGGCCTTTTGAAATTTCTACAACAACTTTCTATATTGCCTAAAACTTATATGCCCCCAGGGCATAACTTACAGCCCTTGCACTGAGGGTTCTGAGGGGGGTTATCATCCTAAAAGACTTAATTTCCAGAATTTTTGATTACGTTGAACAAAATGGTTATCTCAAAATTTGATTTGATGTGTTTGGGGAAATGGTGGCCGTGAGAGGGGGGTTAGTTGCCCTTCAATCACTTTTGACTATTAAAAGGGCACTAGTCCTTCCAATTTCCAATTGAATGAGCCCTTTTTGATGTTTTTACAACATCACTTTCTATAAAAAACCTTACATGCCCCCAGGGCATAACTTATAACCCTTGATCTGAGGGTTAGGGGGGACGGGTTGTCATCCTTAAAAATCTAATTTTCAAAACTTTCAACTACGTTGAATAAAATGGCTATCTAAAATTTTGATTGGATGTGTTTGGGGAAAAGGTGGGCGTGAGAGGAGGGTTAGTTGCCCTCAAATCACTTTCGACCATTAAAAAGGGCACTAGCCCTTTGAATTTTCAATTGAAAGAGCTCTTTTTCAAGTTTCTACGACAAAGATTTCAATAAAAACTTATATGCCCCCAGGACATAATTTATAACCCTTGCCCTGAAGAATGTGGGAGGAGTGTCCTGCTCAAAGGTAAAATTTCCTGAACCTTAAACTGCGTGAAACAAAAAGGCTATCTAAAAATTTTGATTGGATGTGTTTGGGGAAAAGTTGGGCGTGAGAGGGGGGTTAGTTGCCCTCAAATCACTTTCGACTATTGAAAAGGGCACTAGCCCTTTGAATTTCCAATTGGAAAAGCTCTTTTTTTAAGTTTCTACAACAAAGATTTCAATGAAAACTTATATGCCCCCAGGGCATAATTTATAACCCTTGCCCTGAAGACTGTGGAGGGAGTGTCCTCCTCGAAGGTATAATTTCCTGAGCATTAAACTGCGTGAAACAAAATAGCTATCTAAAAATCTTGATTGGATGTGTTTGGGGAAAAGGTGGGCGTGAGAGGGGGGCTATTTGCCCTCAAACCACATTTAACTATTTAAAAGGGCACTAGCCCTTTAAATTTCCAATCGAATGAGCCCTTTTTCAAGTTTCTACGACAAAGATTTCAATAAAAACCTTATTTCCCCCCAGGGCATAACTTATAACCCTTTCCCTGAAGACTGGGGGGGGGGAGTGTCCACATCAAAGGTATAATTTCCTAAACTTTAAGCTGCATGGAACTGGCTGTCATGAAAATGGCTGTCTCAAAATTTTAATTGAATATGTTTGTGAAAGTTGTGGGCGTTGAAGGGGTGTTAGTTGCCTTCCAATAACTTTCGACAATTACAAAGGGCACTAGCCATTTCAATTTCCAATCGAATAAGCCCTTTTTGAAGAATCTACGACACAGCATTCTATAAAAACCTTATATGCCCCTAGGGCATAACTTACAACCTTTGCCTTGAGGGCTGTCGGGGAGTGTCCTTCTCAAAAACATAATTTCTATCATACTTGATTTCCATTGTAGTCCCTTCTCGCCTTTATTACTAAATGACCTGGTGATAACTCATTTCTAGAAATAAATTGTTTCCCTCTGTACGTTTTGCGTCATCTATATTACACAGGTAAACATTGCTGTAACGGGAACATGGTATGTGCTTGAAACAGGACATGTTGTCAGAATCCTGGGGGAGTGTCTTCACAGGAATCAAAAGTGTCATGGAAACAGGGACCGGTTATATCCCGAGATGCCTTTAAAATCCTGGTTTTGTGGAAATATTGCCACCTGTGTTCCTTCATATAGTGAAACAAGATTGCGTCATACATATTAAACCTGGTTACGGAAACAGGGGTGTGACGTGGGAATCTTGCCAGTTGGCTGGTTGTGTAGGGGTACCCGACCCTTTAAATCCATCGGGTGCGTTTGAAAGTACGAATAAGGCTGCGCTGGATCTTGCTATGCCCATACTACTTTCTTTAGTAACAAAAATATGGAAACTACAAAACAGAATTAGGGAAAGCGGAATCGCCCAGATAAGCTTACTACCTGTCCCTGTAAGAGAAAGTAGAGATGTCAATTCAACGCCATCTGCCATGTTTTGATGCAACCTACTGCAAAATACTTGATAGCTTTAATGCACTGGTTCTGTTGAATCTTCATCTTTATTTATCCTTAATTTTATTGTAACTTGAATGGCTAACTAAAAACATTTTTTATTATCAACAACTTTTTAATCAAAGCTAATAAAAATTACAAACAAAAAATCGCAAAGAGAGAAACGAGGACAATAAGAGCCAGTGAAAAACATAAGAAAAAGTTATGTAAATATTTTGATCGACACCTCCGCTCAACCGTCCTCAGTGCAGAATAATATTAAAAAATTATAGGCAGCGCAATAGTGCTGCCTAAGTAAAGAACGATGTTGGCACTATGTATTATTTATCTATTCTTTTTTTCCATACCCGGGCACTTCGTATCGAAGGAGTTGTCG
This sequence comes from Artemia sp. Qi Xiang Cuo, assembly GCF_049724085.1. Lineage (NCBI taxonomy): Eukaryota > Metazoa > Arthropoda > Branchiopoda > Anostraca > Artemiidae > Artemia > Artemia sp. Qi Xiang Cuo. The sequence continues at coordinate 416,782 of NW_028297440.1, forward strand.
TAGAAACTTCGAAAAGGGCTCATTCAATCGGAAATTGGAGTGGCTAGTGCCCTTTTTAATTGTCGAAAGTGATTGGAGGGAAACTAGCCCCCCCCCACGCCCATCATTCCCCCAAACACATCCGATCAGAATTTTGAGATTGCCGTTTTGTTCAGCATAGTTGATTTCCAGATAGAAAATATGTTTTTGAGGAGGACACTCTCCGCACAACCCTCGGGGCAAGGGTTTTAAGTTATGCCCTGAGGGCATATAAGAACAATGTTGGCACAACCTATTATTTTTATTTTTTCCTTTAGAGCAGGGCATTTCGTATCGAAGAAGTTGTCGTAGAAACTTCGAAAAGGACTCATTCAATAGGAAATTGGAGCGGATTGTCGAAAGTGATTTGAAGACAATTAACACCCCTTCCACGCCCACCATTTCCCGAAACACATCCAATCAAAATTTTGAGATAGCCATTTTGTTCAGCATAGTTGATTTCCAAATAGAAATTATGTTTCTGAGGAGGACACTCCCCACCAGCCTTCGGGGCAAGGGTTTTAAGTTATGCTTTGGGGACATATAAGGTTTTTATAGAAGGTGTTGTCGTGAAACTTCAAAAAAGGCTCATTCAATTGGAAATTCAAAGGGCTAGTGCCATTTTTAATAGTCGAAAGTAATTGGAGGGCAACTACCCCCCCCCCTCACGCCCACCTTTTACCCAAACATATTAAATCAAAATTTTGAGATAGCCATTTTATTAAACGTAGTTTTAAGTTCTGGAAATTAGGTCTTTTAGGATGATAACCCCCTCAAAGCCCTCTGTGCAAGGGTTGTAAGTTATGCCCTGGAGGCATATAAGGTTTATATAGAAAGTTGTTGTAGAAATTTCAAAAGCCTCAGCAAAAGTGATTTCAAAAAGTGAGTGTAGAGTAATTGACCCCCCTCCCACGCCCACCGCTTCATGATTAAAATGTTTTATTCCATTTTTCAATACCAGTCCCTCCGAAATTTTTAATGGAAAGTACCCTCACTTGATCTTTCCATGTCATCATTTCATCAATAATCATTCCCAACACTTGAAACTGGTTACCCTTTCAATCACTACATTTCCAAATGAAAGTATTTCATTTGTTGTAGTTTTGTATATTTTAAAAAATCACATATTTCGTTTTCGAAATATTTAAAGATGGATGATTCATTCGTAAATAACTAGACAATTGAGCTAAAGTGATCTTAATTATAGCAAACAAACCATCTACAGTAAACAGTATTACTGTGTCATCAGCATAAGTTTTTAGTATGCAATTAGTTACAAATTCTTTTAATTCCGAAACAGAAATAAAAAAATTAGTGGCCTTAGGATTAAATCTTGGGGAACTCCGTATTCTATTTATCTTTCTAGTGCTGTAGATGATCTGACAACTACAGTCTGCAGTCTATCTTCCAACTACAATTTTTTCCATTTTACCATCAAAACCGGAAAACGCATCCTATTCAGTTTTGATATTAATACCTCGTGATTAACAGCATCAAAAGCTTTCGAAAGATCCACAAACATTGCCGACGTAATGAATCCAAAATCCAAAAATTCCTTAATCTTTATAATAAAATGATATACAGCATGTATAGTGGAAGGATATTTTTAAAAACCATATTGGCTAGACAGCAAAATTATATTTTCATTTAAAAATTTTGTAATTCGATCATGAATTACCTTTTCAAATAGTTAGAAAATACTGGTAAAACTGAAATGGGTCTGTAGTTAGCAATTTGGCGTTTATTTCCGTTAGTATGTAAAGGGTGGCCAAGTATCCTATGGGGGAGGTATTGGGGCCCGAGCTACTTTTTTATCATATAAATATCCCTTTTCTCTTATACATATAATTGCCTAAAATACAATCTAATTTACAAGTTAAAGTCTCGTAGAAGCTAGCCTGTTATGCACAAAGGAAGAAATTTGTTTGTAAAATTCTATTGTTATCTAGATAACTATTCCCATTGAAATATAATTTATGTGTAAAGCAAATTCAATTTTGACTACCCATAAATTTTATTGGCCCACTGTGTAACACTATGGAGAAAGAGGCAACCTTATCTCTTGTCTTTATGTATGTTTTCAAGTTAGTTCCTATTTAGAATTGAGATTGTGATATTTTGAAATTGGTTATAAAACTGAGTCATTTTCTACGACTGTATTAGATTATTTTCCCCGAAACCTGGTTAGGTTTGGAATATTTTTTAGAACTATTGTCATTGTAGTATCCACCGGAGGATCCGTCCCCCTCCAAGAATATATTTATCAGTGGTGACACAGGCCATGTCACCTTAAGCTAAATAGTATGGCACCTGTCGTACCCACACAGGTTATAATATCAGTGCGGGAAGAACTCTTCGAGCCCGGGGGACCACTCAAACGTGATACTGTACCCTAGTGGAGACCCGTAGTGGCACTGGTGGTATTGTATCACCTACACTGGCACCGCCAGAGCCTTCAACCAATACCTAAGGAATTGCTGAGGGTATTAAGTTGAAAATTTCAGGAGATGTTGAAGAGCTATCAGAGGGTAACCATCCCCCCTTGCCCCTTTAAGATGCTGCCTTCTCTCATCACTGATTAAATTTCAAAAAAACTATTTTGTTCAAAACAGTCAAAAGATCATGCCTTCAGGAATGCAATGGCCCCACTGCCTCCAGGGTAAGGATTGTAATTTGTATAAGTTACCCTTTTTTACATCCAGGATTTACCATTACCAAAAAGGAGGAATTTGTGATTCTAGATATGCTCTAAATGGCTGAGGTGAAACTTCAGGGAATGTTGAGGGGGCGAGTTAAGCTTAATCTAAAGATACTTTGCGCATCCTGTTTATCCAAAAAAGATTATCTGCAAGATCACTAGAACTGCTGAGGATATTAAGTTTAAACTTTTTGAGCATGTTGAGGAAGCTTTTAAAAAGTGGTCGTAGGGCAACCAGCCCCCTCTCATTCCCTTTTTAGCTCGCCTACCTCCACATATATCTAAGTAGATATACCAGCAGTATCTAAGGAGCAGCTAAGGGTGCTAAGTGGAAACTTTAAAGACATGTTGGGAGGCATTTTGAAAAAGGAGCAAAGGCAACCGCTCTTTGCTCTTTTAGATTCTCTCCTTACCACTGATAGAGGTTTTAAAAAGCCATTTTATTCAAAATTGTCACAATGTCTAATGGTTAAGTCACTGGGGATGCCATGCCTCCGCAGCACCCGGGGCAGTGAATATAATTTATACAATTTGTCCATGTTTCACATGCAGGATTTATCATTCAGCAATAGGGTAATGTTTGATCCTGGATGTGTTCGAAAGGCTAAGGGTGTTGAAGCAAGGCTTAAAGAAATGTCAAGGCGTATATTGAGCTAAATCAAAAGAAACTACTCGTATCCGAGTTATCATGAAGGTATATCTGTAATATCTTACAAACAGCTAAGGAAATTAACTTGTGACTTTCAGGGCCACTGCTACTGCTGCTGCTATTCCAGCTGCAAATTAGCCTAGTTGTGCCTGCAACTGTGACTGCTTCTAACTGTGACAAATTGCAGCTGTGAATGTGACTTTTTGCAACCGCTGCTACATCTATTTGTGAATACTTTCATAAAAAAATTGAAATTAATTTTTTTTTTTTTGTTGAAATGGGAAATATTGAAAAGCTCTGGTTACTTTGTGTTCGGCTACTGTAAGTTGTTGCCATGAAATCCGAGCTAGAAATATGTAATTTTCTTTGATAAATTCTGAATCTTGGATAATGCTATAGACCTTAAGAGACCCATTAAAAAACAAGCACAACTATAAATGATGTCACAGTTCTTATATGCAAAAGGCAGGGTTATATAGGAATCCAGTTTGTGCTTTTCTTGTCAGATTGATTTCAAAATCTTAGAAATTTCTAACTTAAATATGGTTTTAAAATCTTGAGGACACTTAAAGGTGGTGATGCAAACATACCAAAGCTAAAATTCTTGACTATGAAACCTAAAATGTTTCAGAGTCGAGTAACTATTAAAACGATTCAGAGTCGGTAACTATTATTTTAGTTAGTCTTAATGAAAATAGTTTGCTGCAAATAGAAATATATTAGACTTAAAAAGAATAGCCTAAAATTCACTAAACCGGTGCCTGATTGAAATGAAAACTGCATTATTAGAATTACTGTAGTTGAAACTTTCATTGGAGAAATTATAGTCTCCTGTCTTGACCAACAAAGAGAATCACTTTTTTGCTTGGGAAGCTGTAGTATGTCCCCTTTTTTTTATTCTACTTTTTTTTCTGTCGTCACCAATGCGGTGCTGAAGCATCCTTGAGAAGTATTTAAAGGCTCATTTGAAAAATAAAACATACCTGTATCATTTCTGTAAGCAACAAAAAAACACATAATTAAACAAAATACAATTTTTGAAAAAGAGCTTCATCTTCATATACAAAAATGATTTCACACACAAATGACGCCATATAGAGTAACTTACAACTGTAAATGACATAATTCTGAGACTTACAAGAATAAAACAATGTTCAGTGTTGCTTTTGCATTATCACGATGTCATGACGTCATGATAAGTCATCACAATTACTTGTCATGCCGTCATATAACAATATAAAAGGATGCATCAGCTCAATTTACCTCATTTACAGGTAAGCATGGGATCAAGAATGATCAACATTGAATACGAAAATGAAGCTATTCCCAACTCTGCAACTGAGGAGGCTATTCTTTCAATGAACTACGCCGTTAAAAGGACTAAATCAGGTAATCCGGAAAAAGCATTGTTCTCGTTCCAGCGTGCTTTAGATTTAGCACCTGGCCTTCCAGACATTTTGAACTCTTATGGTGAATATCTGGAGAGAACAAGACATAGTTTAATGAAAGCAGATTTTTATTACCAAAGAGCCCTAAGTATATCTCCTTGCCATTCCAGAGCTTTAGAGAACCACGAGAGAACACTGCCTTTAGTAGACAAACTTGATGAGTGTTTGCTACAGAATATTGCAGGAAAGAAAGATGAAATTGTGAAGTTTCCCGATGAAGCAGTTTTTAAAGAAGTTTCAAATGATATTAAGACTCGCTATGTTTACCATACAGCCGGGATTAAAGGTAATACTATGACTTTAGCAGAGACACGTTTGGTACTTGAAAATCGAAACCCTATGCCCGATAAAAGCTTAATTGAATACAATGAGATTCTTGGAATTGATAACGCTTTAAAATATCTCTGTAGTACTCTGCTTAAAAAACTGGGCCATATATCAGAGGAGGACATATTACAATTACATAGTTATGTGCTGGGTCTGGTAGACTCCAGTGAAAGTGGGGTTTACCGTCATACCCAGGTGTCTGTTAACGGTCATAAGCCTCCATCTCCACAAGAAGTAAAGTTTCTCATGACTGAATTTATAAACTGGCTCAACTCAACTGACGCGAGAAGCTTGCATCCGATTAAAGACGCTGCACTTGCTCATTTTAAGCTGGTATCAATTCACCCATTTACTGATGGCAATGGAAGAACTTCCAGACTTCTAATGAATCTAATATTAATGCGAGCTAAATATCCTCTCGTAATTATCGATAAAGAAGAAAATAGTCCGTATTTCCAAGCTCTAGAAATTGCTCAGCAGGGTGATGTGCGTCCTTTCATTAGGTTTGTTGCCCACTCTGTAGAAGAAACGCTAAATGTTTTTCTTCTGGCCATGTCACACCCAGTATTTCACAAACAACAGATTTAGAATTCATACAAGAAACAAAAAAGCAGTAACTTTTCAATATAAATCAACTAAATAAAAAGATTGAGCTGGTTAAAATATACTACAACTGCTAACTCTCTGCAGCACCAAACCGCATAAGGTCTGCTCAACTGTACACGCTCCTCCTCCATCTCAATATGTTCAAGGCTTCCTTACCACTTCCAAAGATCTAGATGTCACAGTTTCTGTTTTCACAGTTTTTAGCACACTATTTTGCTCGGTACCATCTGACATTTTAGATGAAACAACTGGCAATGGAAGAAGCAAGGGTTCTCTCAGAAGGGAGGTGACCAACACTGCATGGAACTTCATTTTGATTTGCCAATTTTAACGTTGGGGGGAGGGGGGTCTAGCATAAAATACTTATTTAAGGGAGTTTTTCCGTTTTACATAAACATTGCCAAATCCCAAAGATGATTTTTTTTTTTTAATCCTTTATTTGAGTGAATATTTGGCTTAGATCATAAGCTAAGCATGGCATGACATGGAGCTGTGGAACTGTTTAAAAAAAATATATACATAACTTAGTACATATACAGTCGTTCGTTTAAATACAGTAGAATATAGATACCTATAGACAAGTTTTATCATAGGCAGCGCAAAAATGCTTACGAAGTAAATAAAGATGTTGGTACAATGTATTATTTATTTATTTTTTGTTTAAAAGAACATTTTGGAAGTGTATTTGGTACTGGTTTATTATATAAAACACACTCGAAAAATGAAGTTTGGTGAATGATAATTAAATAAAACAAAATTATTATTAAAATGTGATAGTTTAGAAACAAATTTGGGCAATATATTTGAACGTTAGGGGGGTGGGGTAAAGCATAGCATATATTAAATACGTAACCTAAACAAATCTATTTTAGCCTAACCAAACCTATTTAACCTAATGAAAAAAAAAATGATAAAAATATAATACTTTTTAGCAAAGTTGTGAAAACTGCAACTTGGAAATATGCTCCCAGAACGTAGAAATGTCCTCAAGAATCGCGTTAAAATGAACTCGGTCTTCTGCCTTTACTGCCGCCCGCCACATGTACTCTACTAAAGATCAATGTAAATGATGGCGGGACGTACCTCGGTGTTGTTTGTTCCTCCACTTTGCGGAACCCCACACTCTCTCTTCTTTTTGGGTAGAGGCGCCGGTTTCTGGGTTGACAAAATTATTTTTGTGGTTCACTTTCAAATGAGTGAAACATGTTCGTTCCAGATCAGTTGTGTTGTGGCCTTTCCAACAATCTGAAATGATTCCTGAACATCCATGTTGAGACACTATATTCTATCATTAGTCAAAGCTAACTAACCGGTGTCCTCAAGAATCCCGTTAATAATGAACTAAAATGAACTAAGTCAAGAATCACGTTAGTAAATGAACTTTTATTTGTCTTTGAGACGGTCAGCCGACGCCTTAGCTCCCAATTTAGTAAATCACAAATGACCTTCCCAATTGTGCTAATAAAGTATTCTATTTTCATTATATTTTATTGTCACCAAACTTCCCTTCTCGAGTGTGTTTTATATAATACACAAGTACCGTGTATTTTGATATCCGCATGTTTATCAAAGCTCTAAATTGAATTATGTTGGTTCGCACTTTCTGTATTATTTTCACTTGTTAACTGCGACCTCTACTTTATTTCAATAAAAGTAACATTCCAAAAATTACAAAATGATTATAAACGTTAGGTTATCTATTTGAAAGTTTGTGCTCAGGGCAAATGCCCTCTCTGTCCCTGCTCTAAAACCGCCTCTGCGCTGATGTCACTTTTAATGCCACTTTTTTGTTCAGGTGCTCTTCTTTTTATATTTGCGGGATTCTCGCTTCGAGGCTCAGCTACGGCAGATGACCCAGAAAAACAAGTACCTGAAGCACTAATGGAGCCGATTTCTGGCAATGAATGACCAACTCCATTCGTTCCTTGATAAATATTTACTATTATTTATGGGTCTCACGTTAACTTAAAGGTGTCTCAAAAGTCTTTGAAACCGATTAATATATCCTACTATTGGGAACTAGTAACTTATGCTAGTTTGGTAAAAAGAAAAAAGAAGCCTTCCGAGAAAGAGCCTAAAGCTACTTATAAAAACCTAGATAAATCTAGTTTATTCTTTAATTAATCTGTACTCTCTTTTTATTTTAATTAATCCTTCAGAGTTCAATGAAAAGAATTCTATTTTAATTCATTTTTCATTTTTCTTTCATTGGGAAGGAGGGTTGATAGCGAAAAATAACTTAACTTAACTTTTTAAACTGTATTCCCAGAATTTTTTTTTAGAAATAATCTATAACTTTTAGCGCTGAATAAATTTTTTTTTTTTTTTTTATTCCCAGTAAAAATATGTTAGGTAGCGTTCCGAGAAAGAGCCTAAAGCTACATATGAATACCTAGATTAATCCAGTTTATGCTTTAATTAATCAGTACTCTTTTTATTTAATTATTCTTTCAGAGTCCAATGGGAATGAGTCTATTTTTAATCACTTTTTTCTTTTTTCTGTAATAGGGAAGGAGGGTGGATAGCGAAAAAGAAACTGAACTTTTTAAAATCAATGGATTCACAGGGAAAAGATTAATTAGAAATAACGCATATTTTTTTGCGCGAAACACATTTTTTAAATCTATGGGACCAATTATATTCAAAATCTACATATTTAATATTTTTAAATGAATACAGTTGAGAACATAAAAAAAAATCGGACATTTTTCTATTAGACAACTAATGCATTAAAAATCCAAATCAGTAATAAATCTTCTAATTTTTAATCCATCCTTACAGGGACGTATCCAGTTTTTTTTTTTTGGGGGGGGGGGGAGGGGGGGCTACACAAAAAAAACGCATAAAAAATTTGTTTATATCCATTTTGTTAAGTTTTTCAAGTCAGACAAACAATACGGGGGGGGGGGGTTCAAACCCCCTACTCCCCCTGGATACAGCCTTGCTTCCCTATCTACTTACAGATTTGGTTAAATTGGCTCCTAAAAGGTTTAAGTATCAATATACAAAAAACACATTATAATTAGACTATACAGGAGAAAGTATTCTAGGCTTTAGAATCGTAATACCTTTAAAAATTACATTGCTTATTTTGATCAATTTAAGTCTAATATATTGCTATTTTGGTCAATTTTATTGGCTATTTTTGTCATGTCATGCTTAGCTTATGATCTAAGCCAAATATTCACTCAAATAAAGGATTTTTTTTTGAAAAAATCATCTTTGGGATTTGGCAATGTTTATGTAAAACGGAAAACCTCCCTTAAATAAGTATTTTATGCTAGAACCCCCGCCCCCCAATGTTAAAATTTGCAAATCAAAATGAAGTTTCATGCAGTGTTGGTCACCTCCCTTCTGAGAGAACCCTTGCTTTCTTCCATTGCCAGTTGCTTCTTCCAAAATGTCAGATGGTACCGAGCAAAATATGGGTCGTACATGCCTGATTTCAAGAACATTTCTTTTTTTTAGAAATGTTTTTTACATGATTATTTTTTATGTATAAATCAATCTAATTGTTAGTGTTATAATTTCATAAAACTGATATTTCTTACCAGCTCTTTTCAAGGAATTTAAAAGTTCATTTAACCTTTTTTGCTGAATCTTGTGCTCCCTTGTGCTAACAGAATTGCAGTAACTTATTGGGCACATTCCAGGATACAATCATCATTCATACTATCAGTGATTTTTTTCCACCATTGAGTAATAAATGATTATTTTTTTTTAAGAATTAACCTTTCAGTAAGATATACAATTATTAATTTCATCTGTGATCTAGAATTTGCTCTACCAATAATAACTTTTAGCACCTGAAGTCAGGCTCATTTCTAAAAATATCAGTATTTGCTATTGTGAAATAGTGGCCAAAACCTGACAAATACCTATTTTTGTATAGCTATCAGCCTGCTGTATTGACTTGACACCTACATTATTCTCCTTTTTGAGAATAAAGGGATTTTTTTTCTGTTTTGCGTGGGAGACATAACGGGCCACCAATGGAAAATATATGAAATGGTAAGCAGACCTCCGTGAGAAGGGCCTCCTGTGATGGGAGGACGGCTTTTACTGCGGGAAAGGGAATTTCTTTTTTTATAGATTGTTCTATTTGTAGTAGCCTATATAGTGGTTTGAAGTGTGTCCGCCCGGCTGCTATTTAATATTTTCAAAAAAAAGTTTAGGTGACGTCTAAGGTTTAAAGTAATTTTTTTTTCTTAAAGATTTCGTCACTGAGAGGAGTGGTGTTGGGTTTAAAGAAAATTAATTGGTACCTTTCCATTAGGTGGGCCTTTTGGGTTAACCGCTGTCGAGTAGGCAATGATAAAACCTGTTTTTGACGTGTTAACTGCTATAAAGTAGGCAATGATGGCATGGTTTTCATTGCGTATACGATATTAAACTGTTGTTTTTGGGGGTTTAGGGGAGGAAAAAGGAACCTAGGTTAGGTTACGTTACGTATTTAATATATGCTATGATTTACCCCCCTCCCTCTCCCCGCCCTAATGTGAAAATATAATGCCCAAATGTGTTTATAAGCTATTATGTATTCATCCTACTTTATTTCATTAGCATTAATCAAACTTGACTTTTTCGAAAGGCCCACCTAATGGGAAAGTACCAATTAATTTAATAAAAGCAAAAAAAAACACTAACCAATTTCCTAAATGTATTTTCTCTGTTTATTCAAGCACGATATGTTTTTCAAATATTCATATTTAAACTACAAGCTTATAATTTTATTTTATTAGCATTAATCAAATTTGAGTTTTTAGAAAGGCCCACCTAATGGGAAAGTACTAATAAATTTAATAATTTTATAAAAGCAAAATTATTAAATTTAATAATTTTGCTTTTATTTTATTAATTTAATAAAAGCAAAAGAAGACGCCTACCAATTTCCTGGATATATTTTCTCTGTTTATTCAAATACGATATGTTTTTTAAATATTCCCTGCAACCAAGCAGCTGTAAATTGCGTAGCATTTAAACTACAAGCTTTAGCTCATAGAATATTTTTCTAAAAATTTAAACTTCTATTGGGTATTAAATTGGTTTTGCTTGGGATTTTTTTTTTCTCTACAGAAATTTGCCATGGTGTTAGCTACTCTTATGTTATATTCTACTTTTATGTGTAAAATTTTAGATCTATTAAACTGCCAATTGGTTGTAAAGGGGGTATTGTACTGATTTTGTAATTCATTGTGAGGGGAATTAACATAAACTTAACCCTATTGGGACATTCAAGAGTTTTGCTATCAGCATTGTTTTGATACTGTGAGTTTACTAACATCAAGTTGTCTTTTCTAGATATGACCTTGAGTCATTTTGCTACCATCAAATATCTAATCTCAATGGTAATTTAGGGCTAAACGAGTTTCAGGTTTATTTCTATGAGGTTTCACTTTTCTTTCTCTTTTTTTGTCTTGAACCTGAACAAGTTCATTCTAAAATGTACTTTAAAAAATTCTTTGTACTTTAGAACATGAGTAAATAAACAAATATTCACATACTTTTTCTAGCTTATTGGTTTTAAAGTAATCTTTAATTTTTTTTCTTTTTTTTGTTCTTTTTTTTTTTTTTTTTTTTAAGGCTCAGTCAAATTGTCCTCAAAATAATTCTTGTGTATGTATATGAAACAAAGCTTTTAATTTCATCTTTAAAATGAAGCTTGTGATATAGCAAGTAGCAATTTTTTTTATAATTGGTTTTGAAGTTATTTTTTGAAGTTATTAGGCTTGAAGTTGTTTTTTGAAGAGCCTTTTCTGTGTAATTATTGATTGCTGAGGAAAGGAGCCATTAAATATGGAATTATTAAGGGGGCAGTTATACTTCTCATTTTAATGCAATTTTATATGTACAGTTTTATATATATATATATATATATACATATATATATGTATATATATATATATATATATATATATATATATATATATATATATATATATATATATATATATATATATATATATATATATATATATATATATATATATATATATATATATATATATATATATATATATATAATTAAACTAGACAAAAAAAGACTGCTCGCTCCGCTCAGCGGTCCAGAAGCCTTTGACTCTTAATTAATTAGTTAATTAATTAAATAATTTATTAATTGCGTTGATAACCATGCAAACATTGAGATCAACGCAAAATGGCAGTCTTTTTCATATTTTGGTAAAATTTTCCACATCAGACTCCTGTGCCAAATTTGGATACTCGAGAAGTAATGGGACAATGCTCAAGTTTGAGTTGTCGGGAGACTTTGGGTCCAGTGTGTCTAAATGTTCGACTTCCAGTAGGCTTTTCTCAGTTGCAACAGTATATATTTAAACAAAACAACCTTCATCCTAATAAATGATCATCCTTATTACTGTGAAGTAGTTTCTAAGAAATACTACTCAACTTATTATTATTGAGCCTAGTAACCTAAGCTCACAGTAAAGTCTTAGCTTAAGCAAAAATTTCAATGTATTCATTTGGGTAAATATAGGAATACTTTGATATTGAATTTTGAAAGTTTTTCAGTCCTCTTGAAAGGAGTTTATCTGTAATACAATGTATTCTTTTTTTTTGCTGTTTTGTAAACATGATTTTTTTTAGGATTTAACCAACATGCTTCAATACAAACCACACATTGTCTTTGATCATCAATAATACCACTCATCGTTTATCATCTTATCTTCAAAATTAAAAAAAAATCACAAATACAAGTACCAAAGAAAAATTTCACCTGTCATTAGACAAATATGTTTTCGTAACTACATTATCACTGATTTAACCCTTATTGCCCGAATCGAACGTAAGATCCGTAATGCGTATGCTGGTGCAGTTGGATCACAGCTGAATCTTGGTAAACCCATCTTGCCAAAGCATATAATGCTGTTCCTCTCCCTCATGTTCTGTACCTGGCTCCTTTCTGGGACATTTTTAACCAGTCAGATAAAATAAAAATCAGGAGGGCTTATTTCAAATATTTGAAGTTCCTTATCCGGGTTCCTCCTTGGACTAGGAATGGTAGACTGCAGGAGAGATACAGCTTGCCAGATCCTCTTGGTGCTGCAGATAAGATTTTTTCCAAGCTTACAGAATATCTATCAAACCACCCTTGGAAGGATTTTTTGTATTAATGCTAGTTTCCTTTTTTGCTGGGTTATTATCATTTTTATATTGTATTTATTTGTATGATTCATTTAAAGAGTTTAACTACTCTTGAAGCGGTTTAATTTTCCGAAATGTTTGGTTTATTCGAGTTTTATTTTGCACTTATTTGATCCTGTTCTTGTATGTGCTTCTTTTCTTTTTTCATTTTCTTTCTTCTTGTTATACTCCATCGTCATTGCTTTATATTTTTGATAGGTTACAAAATTAATTGATTAATTATCCCAGTTTTAAGAATGGAAAATTTTTCTAGTTGGAAAACTCTGTCCATCGAGATATTTAACGAAGTAATTAGCTGCGTTTAATAGGAGACAGATACGGTTGATTGGTCTAATGGTTGAGCAGATCCCGATTATTGGATACGAGAGGCCTTTCATGGTTGCAGCGGTAACTGCAACCATGAACCCCCTCCCCTCCTCCTGTTCGCAAAAGCTCAGCTTCGCCAAATATTGTTTAATGTTCTCACTCTTTATAATAGAAACTTTTATTAACTCACTGTTTTATAATAGCCGATGGGAAATATATTTGCTGAATAAGGTCCAATAACTATGCTTTTGGTGATGACATAACTCTCAATAGTCTTAGGGAGAAGCTCTGTAAGTTAGACACTTTGGTCCTACAAGAACAAATAGATTGAATTTGATCATCAGCCGCCGTAGTTCAGTTACTAGTAGTCGAAGACCCAGCCTCTGAAAACTGACACAGGTGTGGTCAGCGAGATGACCGCGAAACGGAGGTTGGACCCAATGTAACTGACCATGCTGATTACGGAAACGACCGCTATATTGTTGAGAAATGTTGGCGTGTTGTTGTAAGATCAAAGTTTTAGGTTTCTTCAGCTTTTAGCTACGAATAAAATATGTAAGTGTCAAAGTAAAGCCAGAAATACATCGATTCTAAGAACCTAATACAGGAAACGTTGCGAATTCACCTCGCAGCAGAGAAGAGGAGAAACTGAACAGCTAAGAAACTTTTAACTCAAAATGAAACAACTAAAAGAACAAATGGCTATTACATATAAGAACAAATTGTCCAAATTTCAAAACTCGTCTTCCGAGGACTCATCTGCTGATTCGTTACATTTTCCTGCACACTGACACAACAAATCACAGCCTCTGTTCTTGTCAACACACGGGCAGGCTCTAGAGCAAGTCTGACAAAGGCAGTATTCAGGACTGGTACCTTGTGGGAAAGGATCTCCCCCCATTGGAACTGGACAAATTTTGCCTTTCGAAAAAGTCCAGCCAAATCCAGTAGGGTCAACTGGCGAAGGCCTTGGCAAGTTTGCTTCCGAAAGGAATTTGACCTGTAGGAAAGAACGCATAGTGTGAAAATAAGAAGCGTAATCCTTTGGAGGCAAGCATTTCAGTTACTGTTGTCTTGGGTACTGGTGACTGCGCAAATGGTTCAAAGACTTGAAATCAATAGTGTCTTTGCCGTACATTGCTACAACTACCCTCCGGCAGGCAGATATAAATTCTTCAAAGACAGCATGGGTATCGTCGCACTTTAGCCTCACAATCACGTTCCGTATATCCTCATAGAAGTTCCATCTTTCAACTGCTTTCACAGCTGACTTTTTGCCCTTGCCATAAAAATAGCTGACGGTATCACACCCAGTCACACAGTGGACCACTGGCAGGCAACTGAGCAAACTGTTCGGCAGGACTTCACAAAGCTGGTGGGCACAGAATACTTCTGAAAATTCACATATATGGCACGATCAACCAGCTCCTTCTTTTCATATAGCTGACAGCAGTGATACAGAAGTCCAACAACTATGTCAGTGTCATTTGCTAGCACAGCAATCTCCTTGAAGTTTCTCCCTAGAGCATCAAGGACATGTAAAATTATCCTTGTGTCTGCTTCTTCATGGTCTGAGCTGAGACGCTCTTTGTAATCTTCTGCACTCACATTTGCTGGCAATTTCGCAACTTTCATCCAATCTGAAAAGCCTCCCGAGAGATACAGTGTCACACCTTGCTTGACGAGATCCACAGACCCTTCACAAATCTCAAAGAGAACCTCAAGGAGCTGACTTTTTGTCTTCGAACTTGCCAAGATGGAGGTCCAGTTGAACAGCTTTGTATTCCTTCCCAGCAATATTTGTGCTCTAGCGTTCGCACCTCTGTGCTCGTGGCAACCGCTGCTGTCTTTCAAGCTGACATGATTTCCAGCGGCATCTCGATACCCGAATAAACCGTCATATCTGTCAGCTACAACGTGAATTTCTCGCACATCCAAAAAAGTATACATCCACTGTTTCAACATTCTTCGGGAGTACATTTCCACTGTTTTGAAATCACGAGGGGGATGGCCTTTACTGTTTCGAAATCACTAGGGGGATGGCTATTTATATACAAATTAAGACTTAATATTTAATTTACCTACCCTGTACACCCCGGTCGTCTGTTTTATTTTATAAAAAAGGGAGTGGATGGTTGATAAAATTTGTGAAAAGGAGGATTTTTTTTCTTCTAATAACTGGTAGACTAGGGGGGATGTTGTCTGGGGTAAATCCAGGATTTTTTAGGGGGGGGCGCAAAAGAGCTTGATCCGATAGACTGATGTTAGGTTTCACTTTCATACCACACAGATGTTTAAAAGTCATCAAAGGTCAGGGCCCTCTAGAGGGAGGAGTGGAAGTAGGTACTTCAGAATACCTTCCCATAACACATTTGAGCCTGTAGACCCATCCCTGAAAGTTTCATTTTCCTAACCTAACTCCTATCCAAGATAGCCAAAAGTAGCTAAAGTAGAATTTTACCAAAAAGACAGATGGATCTACAGGCTAAGGTATCTCCTGGGATGGTATTTTGAAGTACCTACCTCCACTATTTCTCCCACTAAAGGTCCTGAAATTTGCCAACTTGACAGGCAGAACCTATTGAAATTTGACAAAACAACTCATTACCTTTATTTTCAGTTACTGGTTTCTTATTATCTGGCTTTAGTTCTGAAAACATAACTCCTGTTATTTGAGAATAATTTTGAGCCATATTAATGTTTTTTTTTTTTAATATATGAAGTGTATTTGCATATATTTAAAACCTTAATGCTTGGGATTGTGAAGTTGAAAATTTTGTTTTTTTAATTCATTAAAGCAGAAGATTTTTTTTGTAAGGTTTCACTCAAAATCAAAGGCCAGGACCCTCTAGAGGGAGGAGTGGAGTTGGGTACTTCAGAATACCTTCCCAGGACATACTTTAGCCTGTAGACCCATCCCTGAATGATTCATTTTCCTAACTTATCCCCGAACCAAGATAGCCAAAAGTAGCTTAAGTAGAATTTTATCAATACTGGAGCTATGCCCCTGATGGAAACAAGGTTAAAAAAAAAATAAAAAATGATCAATTATTCCCCCTTTGTTAGCCTACTGTTTCTAAATGTAAGAAATAGTGCTATTAGAACTAGGCTAAATTCTGAAGCATGTCAATAGAACTGAAATTTTTAGATTCCTGAATTTATACTTTCTCACAATGATAGTTGTCACCCAGACAATACCCCTCTATTTTCTATATTTTACCCCTCTTTTTCAGAAATGACTTTTACCCCCACCCCTATTAATCCCAATTCAGGGTATATATTTGCACATTAGGGCAGTGGGGGCAAAGTTTATTTCTGATACAAATGAGAGGTAGGTTTAAAACTTACCCCCCACCCTCTAATGTGCAAATATATACCCCGAATTAGTATATATAACCTAGGGGGGGGGAGAAAATTCAATTTGACAAAAATTATTATTATATGGGTTAAGAGCATAAAAAGGGCAACAAGTAGCATTATTAGTTTATTTGTAAGTCAATAATTTCATAATGGGTGAGATAGGGAATGACCATACTGCTAATTCTATAAACTGTGCTCGGAACTGAACAGGAAGCTGATACAGAAGGTTGTCAACCCCTGAAATACTAGGCTACTATGCTATAGCCTACTAATACTAGGCTACGCTTGCTAGATACACTACACTTGATAAATCACTGATGAAGCCTGAAACACGCTGGCAAATACTGACATATGCTGGATGTATGAGATAATGAAATTAGCTTATTGGCTTTAGTGGGATCATTCTATCCAGATACTTTTCCTCGACAATAGCGTTTTCTACTTAGAGCATGTATCCTGTGCTCTTAAAATGGCGTTGCTAACCGAGAAAAAAGGAAGCGAAAAGGCAACTTCGAACTGCTATAGCTGCTGATGCCAGCGTCTGACACCGGTATAGCGGGCCTTCCCGGGATCATCAGGTCATGCTCTGTCCTTTGGTACAGAAAAATCTTGGTCATTTCACTGACCACTCACAAACTAAAATAGAGCACATTCCTTCGGTTGGGTCCCAGACTATAGAGCATTAGGCTCTGAATCAGAATGGCAAGGGTTCAGTTTCTTAATCAGGCATTTTTGTTTCAATCATGGTAACTTTTCGGTCATTTCATAAGATTTAATCATTTTTGCTATAGTCAAAGTAAATTGAGACCCGTAATTTCAAGTTACCCGGTTTGATTTTTTTTTGTCAGAAAACTTATAGAAATTTTCACCTTTTTTGGAAGATTAATGAATATAGTGTTTTCGAGTTTGAGGTAGTATTTATTTTTTTGCAGCTTTTAGCGGTAGATTTCCTATAATTTCGTTTGAAATTTATGTACTATTTTTTTTCAAATTTCCTCGCGAAAAAATTAATTTCATTACATTTTAATAGACCAGCCCCCCCCCCCAGCCTTCAAGGTATTAGTGAAAATATTTATTTCATTTTGTTGTCACGGATAAGTGCACTAAATCATGCCATTTAGGATCATTATTTATTCTTAACCTGTATGTTAAGGTCATCGAAATTATATGTTTGATTTCATTCCATTTCGTTGCCAAGGATACGTGCATTTAATTATTTCTGTCAGTTATTTATTATAATTTTTTCTCATTTATAAACAATCGAGATTGAGCGCGAATGAGAAAAGATTTAGATAAATTTTCAATGAAATTATAATAAAAAAAAGGATGAAAAAGAATTAAATGGGTTCTTCTGATTAAAAATTATTTGTATGAGGAAATTTATTGAGGTAAGATTCTCTTCACTTAGGACTGTTTTTGATGGATTGGTGTTTCTTTTATTTATTTAATTTTTGAAGTTTTAAAACCGCAAATTTTGTCAGATTTGGTTTTATGTTTCTTTCTTTTGATTTTTTGCCCTGGATGGTCTGGCTGTTCACATATTTTATTAGGTGTTCGGTGTTGTGTTTGGCAACCGGATTACCCCCTACATCCTGTTCTCCTTTTGAGTTTTTTGGGCATCGAGTGTGGTGTGAAGCAGCTGATTAGCCCTATGTTATCGGCATTTTTTGAAGCAGCTGTTATTCTTATCAAGTGGAATATACCCCCCCCCCCAACTAACTATTGTTGTGTGAAGTTGCTGGTTAGCCCTGTGTTATCGGTGTGGCTTGAAGCAGCTGGTATTTCTGTCAAGTAGAATATACCCCCCCCCCACTTAGTCAATGTTGTTTAATGCAGCTGGTAAGTGTTCCAGTAATCAGTGGTGTTGTATATAAGACCACCCTGTTATTCCTTGAAAGTTTGGTGGAAGCCTTGGAGATTGTTGATGGTTATAATTTTTGTGCATTGGTAATTGAGATCAGAAAAGTCTTTAAAGTTGAATTTCTCCAAATTCTGTTGATTTCGTTTATCCGAGAGTAGAGATGACCCTAAAGCTCCCACGCGACACCCCTGCTGCCACCTACAACTTTTTTTTTACATAGTTTATGTCTGTTTGTTGTCAGTGAGAATGAAAAACAGGTAGTTTCTCACATTTATGTCTATTTTCTTAGATGGTTATGGGTGTTGGTCGATTTATTTGATGTTTTTCATGGATGTCAATAGTAATTTAGTTCTGTTTTATGGTTTTTGTCAGTGAGAATGAAAAAACAGGAACTTTCTCACATTTATGTCTGTTTTCTTGGATGGTTATGTGTGTTGGTCAATTTATTTGATGTTTTTCATGGATGTCAACAGTAATTTATGTCTGTTTTATGGTTTTTGTCAGTGAGAATGAAAAAACAGGAACTTTCTCACATTCATGTCTGTTTTATGGATTTTGTCAGTGAGAATGAAAAAACAGGAACTTTCTCACTTTAATGGATGTCAACAGCAATTTATGTCTGCTTTATGGTTTTTGTCAGTGAGAATGAAAAAACAGGAATTTTCTCACATTCATGTCTATTTTATGGATTTTGTCAGTGAGATTTTGAAAAACAGGAACTTTCTCACTTTGATGGATGTCAACAGCAATTTATGTCTGTTTTATGGTTTTTGTCAGTGAGAATTTGAAAAACAACGACGAGTACAGCAATTTATGGATGTTTTATGGTTTTTGTCAGTGAGAATTTGAATAACAGGAACTTTCTCACTTTGATGGATGTCAACAGCAATTTATGGATGTTTTATGGTTTTTGTCAGTGAGAATGGAAAAACATGAATTTTCTCCCATTAATGAATGTCAACAGCAATTTATGTCTGTGACCTAAAGTCAGTCAATAATCAAATTGTTTCCGGGCAAAGTTTAATAATGTCTGACAGGTACTGTCAATCATTAATCAAATTGTTTCCAGGCGAAGTTTAATAATGTCTGACAGGTGATGTAAAGATTGATTGATATGTCACGAAAGGGGAATTAATTTGTTGTTTCTAAGGGGAATTATTGATTCGAGAAAGGGGAATTAATTTGTTGTTTCTAAGGGGAATTATTGATTCGCGAAAGGGGAATTAATTGTTGTTTCTAAGGGGAATTATTGATACAAGAAAGGGGAATTCATTTGTTGTTTCTAAGGGGAAGGTGGGGAAGAGATATATTGATTGCGTAATCGAAGGGAGAGAATTCCCGAGAAATTGATTACACAATCAGTAAAACCCTATAAGTAGCTCGTGACTGGAATCCATTTATGGGCATAGAATGACGTAATCAACTAAGATAAAAGGATTTCTGAGAAATTGATTACATAATCGGTAGAACCCTATCAGAAGTTCATGACGGGGATCCATTTATGGACATAGAATGACGTAATCAACTAAGACAAAAGGATTTCTGAGAAATTGATTACATAATCGGTAGAACCCTATCAAAAGGTCATGACGCGAGTCCATTTATGAGCATACAATGACGTAATCAACTAGGACAAGCAAGTTACTTTCTTAATGTCCCTCTTAAACCCATTTTCCAACTTGAAGTACATATTTTTTTCATACTCAACTTTACTTTACAGTTTTTTTGATATCTCTTCACCCAGAAATAGTTTTCAATGACCATTTCAGAACAAGTTACTATCTTAATACCATCCAAAACCGATTTTCCAACTTGGAGCACTTATATTTTTCACCCACAACTTTACTTTACAGCTCTTTTGTTAAATCAACACCAAGAAATACTTTTCAATTACCAATTCAGAGCAAGTTACATTCTTAATCTCCCTCCTAAACCCATTGTCAAACTTGAAGTACTTTTCTTATTCACCCACACCTGTACTTACTGCTTTTTGCATACCTCAACACACAGAAATACTTTTCAAAGACCATTTCAGAGCAAGTCACTTTCTTAATATCACTCATGAACACATTTTCCAACTTGAAGTACTTATCTTTTTCACCACAACTATACTTTACAGCTTTTTGGATACCTCAATACCAATGGTTTACCTTGTCCTAGTTACATTCTCTTGATTTTTCAAAGTTCATTTTGAATTTCTTTCGTTGTATTGCATGAGTTGGAATATTTCAGTAGTGTTTTGTTGTGGTTTACCGTGTCACTGTTACATTCTCTTGATTTTTCAAAGTTCATTTTGAATTTCTATCATTGAAATGCAAAAGTTGGAATATTTCAGTAGTGTTATGTCATGGTTTACTTTGTCACAGTTACATTTTCTTGATTTTTCAAAGTTCATTTTGGTTTTCTTTCATTAAAATGCAAGAGTTGGAATATTTCAGTTGTGTTTTGTTGCGGTTTACCTTTTCACAGTTAAATCCTCTTGACTTTTCGAAGTTCATTTTGGTTTTCTGACATTGAAATGCAAGAGTTTGAATATTTCAGTAGTGTTGTGTTGCTCTTTAACTTTTCACAGTTATTTTTTACTTATTTTTTAATGTATTTTTTTTTTTTCTTTAAGTTAATTTTAAGGGTTGGAATATTTAAGTAGTTTTTTGCCAGGGTTTACCTTGTCAAAGATACATTCTCTTAATTTTTCAAAGTTCATTTGAATTTCTTTCGTTGAAATGTGAGAGTTGGAATATTTCAGTAGTGTTTTGTCATGGTTTACCTTGTCACAGTTACATTCTATTAATTTTTCAAAGTTCATTTTGAATTTCTTTCGTTGAAATGCAAGAGTTGGAATATTTCAGTAGTGTTTTGTCATAGTTTACCTTGTCACAGTTACATTCTATTAATTTTTCAAAGTTCATTTTGAATTTCTTTCATTGAAATGCAGGAGTTGTTATATTTCAGTAGTGTTTTGTCATGGTTTACCTTGTCACAGATACATTCTATTGATTTTTCAAAGTTCATTACGAATTTCTTACATTGTAATGCAAGAGTTGGAATATTTCAGTAGTGCTTTGTCATGGTTTACCTTGTCACAATTACATTCTCTTGATTTTTCAAAGTTCATTTGAATTTCTTTCATTGAAATGCAAGAGTTGGATTATTTCAGTAGTGTTTTGTTGTGCTTTACCATGTCACATTTATATTTTCTTAATCTTTCAAAGATCATTTTGAATTTCTCTCGTTGAAATGCAATAGTTGGAATATTTCAGTAATGTTTTGCTGTGGTTTACCTTGTCACATTTAGATTCTCTTAATTTTTCAAACTTCATTTCGAATTTCTCTCATTGAAATGCAAGAATTGGAATATTTCAGTAGTGTTTATTCGGGGTTTTCCTTGTCACAGTCACATTCTCTTGATTCTTCAAAGTTCATTTTGGTTTTCTCTCGTTAAAATTTTAGAGTTGGAAATTTCAGTAGTGTTTTGATGTGGTTTACCTTGTCACAGTTACGTTCACTTGATTTTTCAAAGTTCATTTTGGATTTCTTTCATTGAAACGCAAGAGTTGGAATATTTCACTAGTGTTTTGTTGTGGTTTACCTTGTCACACTTACATTCTCTTAATTTTTCAAAGTTCATTTTGGATTTCTTTTGATGAAATGCAAGAGTTAGAATATTTCACTAGATGTTTTGTTATGGTTTACCTAGTCACAGTTACATTCTCTTAATTTTTCAAAGTTCATTTTGGGTCTCCTTCGTTGAAATGCAAGAGTTGGAATATTTCAGTAGTGTCTTGTCATGGTTTACCTTGTCATAGTTACATTCTATTGATTTTTCAAACTTCTTTTTGAATTTCTTTCGTTGAAATGCAAGAGTTGGAATATTTCAGTAGTGTTTGTCATGGTTTACCTTGTCACAGTTACATTCTATTAATTTTTCAAAGTTCATTTTGAATTTCTTTCGTTGAAATGAAAGAGTTGGAATATTTCAGTAGTGGTTGGTCATGGTTTACCTTGTCACAGATACATTCTATTGATTTTTCAAAGTTCATTGTGTATTTCTTTCGTTGAAATGCAAGAGTTGTAATATTTCAGTAGTGTTTTGATGTGCTTTACCTTTTCACAGCTACATTCTATTGATTTTTCAAAGTTCATTTTTAATTTCTTTCATTGAAATGCAAGAGTTGGAATATTTCAGTAGTGTTTTGTCATGCTTTACCTAGTCACAGTTACATTCTATTTATTTTTCAAAGTTCATTTTGAATTTCTTTCGTTTAAATGCAAGAGTTGGAATATTTCAGTAGTGTTTAGTCATGGTTTACCTTGTCAAAGATACATTCTATTGATTTTTCAAAGTTCATTACGAATTTCTTTCATTGAAATGCAAGAGTTGGAATATTTCAGTAGTGCTTTGCTGCTGTTTATCTTGTCACAGTTACATTCTCTTGATTTTTCAAAGTTTATTTTAATTTCTATCATTAAAATGAAAGAGTCGGATTATTTCATTTGTGTTTTGATGTGGTTTACCTGGTCACAGTTACATCCTTTTGATTTTTCAAATTTAATTTTTAATTTCTTTCGTTGAAATGTTAGAGTTTGAATTATTTCAGTAGCGTTTTTTTGTAGTTTACTGTGTCACTGTTTCATTCTATTTATTTTTCAAAGTTCCTTTCGGACTTCTTTCGTTGAAATGCAAGAGTTGGAATATTTCAGTAGGGTTTTGTCGTGCATTACCTTGTCACAGTTACATTCTCTTGATTTTTCAAAGTTCAGTTTGAATTTGTTTCGTTGAAATGTAAGAGTTGGAATATTTCAGTAGTGTTTTGTCATGGTTTATCTTATCACAGATACATTCTCTTGATTTTTCAAAGTTCATTTCGAATTTCTTTCATTGAAATAAAAGAGTTGGAATATTTCAGTATTGTTTTGTCGTGGTTTACTTTGTCACATTTACATTCTCTTGATTTTTCAAAGTTCATTTGAATTTCTTACATTGTAATTCAAGAGTTGGATTATTTCGGTAGTGTTTTGTTGTGCTTTACCTTGTCACAGTTACATTCTCTTAATTTTTCAAAGTTCATTTTGAATTTCTTTCGTTGAAATGCAAGAGTTGGAATATTTCAGTAGTGTTTTGTCATGGTTTGCCTTGTCACAGTTACATTCTCTTGATTTTTCAAAGTTCATTTCGAATTTCATTCATTGGAATATGTCAGTAGTGTTTTGTCGTGGTTTACTTTGTCACACTTGCATTCTCATGATATTTCAAAGTTCATTTGAATTTCTTACATTGTAATGCAAGAGTTGGATTATTTCTGTAGTGTATTGTCGTGGTTTACCATGTCACAGTTACATTCCCTTGATTTTTCAAACTTCATTTTCGATTTCCTTCGTTGAAATGCAAGAGTTGGAATATTTCAGTAGTGTTTTGTTATGGTTTACCTTATCACAGTTACATTATCTTGAGTTTTCAATGTTCATTTTGAATTCCCAACGTTGAAATGCAAAGAGTTGGAATGTTTCAGTAGTGTTTTGTTGTGCTTTACCTTGTCACAGTTACATTCTCTTGATTTTTCAAACTTCATTTTGAATTTCTTTCATTGAAATGCAAGATTTTGAATATTTCAGTAGTGTTTTGTCGTGGTTCACCTTGTCATAGTTACATTCTCTTGATTTTTCAAAGTTCATTTTGTATTTATTTAGTTGAAATGCTAGAGTTGGAATATTTCTGTAGTGTTTTGTTGTGGTTTACCGTGTCGAAGCTACATTTTCTTGATTTTTCAAAGTTCATTTCGTATTTCCTTCATTTAAATGCAAGAGTTGGAATATTTCAGTAGTGTTTTGTCATGATTTACCTTGTCACAGTTATATTCGCTTGATTTTTCAAAGTTCATTTTGGGTTTATTTCGTTGAAATGCAGGAGTTGGAATATTTCAGAAGCGTTTTGTCGTGGTTTACCTTGTCACAGTTATATTCTCTTGATTTTTCAAAGTTCATTTTGAATTTCTTTCATTGAAATGAAAGAGTGGGATTATTTCAGTCGTGTTTTGTCATGGTTTACCATGTCACAGTTACACTCCCTTGATTTTTCAAAGTTCATTTTGGATTTCTTTCATTGAAATGCAAGAGTTGGAATATTTCAGTAGTGTTTTGTTGTGGTTTACATTATCAAACTTACCTTCTCATGATTTTTCGAAGTTAATTTTGGATTTCTTTCATTGAAATGCAAGAGTTGGAATATTTCAGTAGTGTTTTGTCGTGGTTTACCTTGTCAAACATACATTCTCTAGATTTTTCAAAGTTCATTTTGGATTTCTTTCATTGAAATGCAAGAGTTTGAATATTTCAGTAGTTTTTTTATATGGTTTACCTTTTCACACTTACATTTTCTTGATTTTTTAAAGTTCATTTTGGATTTCGTTCTTTGAAATGCAAGAGTTGGAATATTTCAGTAGTTTTTTTGTGATGGTTTACCTTGTCACAGTTACATTCTCTTGATTTTTCAAAGTTCATTTTGGATTTATCTCGTTGAAATGCAAGAGTTGGAATATTTCAGTAGTGTTTGGTTGTGGTTTACCTTGTCACAGCTACATTTTCTTAATTTTTCAAAGTTCATTTTGAATTTCTTTCATTAAAATGCAAGTGTTGGAATATTTCAGTAGTGTTTTGTCATGGTTTACATAATCAAAGTTACACTCTCTTGATTTTTCAAAGTTATTGGTGGTTTTCTTTCGTTGAAATGCAAGAGTTTGATTATATCAGTTGTCTTTGGTTGTGGTCTAAGATGTCACAGATACATTTTATTAATTTTTCAAACTTCCTTTTGAATTTTTTTCATTGAAATGCAAGAGTTGGAATATTTCAGTAGTTATGGTTGTGGTTTACCTTGTCACAGTTACATTCTCTTGATTTTTCAAAGTCCCTTTGGATTTCTTTCATTGAAATGCAAGAGTTGGAATATTTCAGTAGTGTTTTCTCGTGGTTTACCTTACCACACTTACATTCTCTTGATTTTTCAAAGATCATTTTGGATTTATTTCGTTGAAATGCAAGAGTTGAAATATTTCAGTAGTGTTTTGCCGTGGTTTACTTTGTCAAAGTTGCATTCTCTTAATTTTTCAAAGTTCATTTTGAATTTCTTTCGTTGAAATGCAAGAGTTAGAATATTTCAGTAGTGTTTGTCGTGGTTTACTTTGTCACAGTTTCATTCTCTTGATTTTTCAAAGTTCATTTCTTTCGTTGAAATATGTTTTGTTGTACTTTACATTGACACAGTTACATTTTCTTGATTTTTGTTAGGTTAGGTTAGGCTAGATCAAGTTAGGTTAGGTTAGGTTAGCCTACGTACGCGCGCGTACGTTTCAGAGCAAGTTCCTCTCTTAATTTCCTTCCTAAACCCATTTTACAAGTTGAAGTACCCATCCTTTTCACCCACAACTTTACTATACTGCTTTTTTGAATGCTCCAACACCAAGCAATACTTTTCAAAAGACATTTCAGAGCAAGTTCCTAATATTAATAAATAATTAGAAACATTTCTCCATGTTTAAGTTAGGTTAGGTTAGGTTAACTTATCATGAGCGCTCATTATAAGCTAACCTAACCTAACTTAAACATGGTAAAAAGATTAAATTAGGTTAGGTTAGGCTAGATTAAGTTAGGTTAGGTTAAGTTAGGTTAGGTTAGATTAAGTTAGGTTAGGTTAGGTTAACCTACGTACGCGCGTGTAAGTAGGCTAACCTAACCTAACCTAACTTAACCTAACCTAACTTAATCTAACCTAACCTAACCTAACCTAACCTAACCTAACTTAATCTAGCCTATTTTAACCTAATTTAATCTTTTTACCATGTTTAAGTTAGGTTAGCTTAGCTTATCATGAGCGCTCATGATAAGTTAACCTAACCTAACCTAACTTAAACATGGAGAAATGTTTCTAATTATTTATTAATATAAGGAACTTGCTCTGAAATGTCTTATGAAAAGTATTGCTTGGTGTTGGAGCATTCAAAAAAGCAGTATAGCAAAGTTGTGGTTGAAAAGGATGGGTACTTAAACTTGTAAAATGGGTTTAGGAAGGACATTAAGAAAGGAACTTGCTCTGAAACGTACGCGCGCTTACCTAGGCTAACCTAGCCTAATCTATCTTAATCTAGTCTATCCTAACCTAACCATTCACCTAACTTTTTGCCTGTCTTTCACCTAACCTAACCTAAGTGAAGCGTACGTAGGATAACCTAACCTAATCTAATCTAACCTAATTCAATCTAGCCTAACCTAAGTATTTCTTGGTGTTGAGATATCAAAAAAGCTGTAAAGTATAGTTGTGGGTGAAAAAGATAAGTACTTCAAGTTGGAAAAAGGGTTCAGTACGGACATTAAGAAAGGAACTTGCTCTGAAATGATCTTTGAAAAGTATTTCTTGGTGTTGAGGTATCCAAAAAGCTGTAAAGTATAGTTGTGGGTGAAAAAGATAAGTACTTCAAGTTGGAAAATGGGTTTAGGAGGGACAGTAAGAAAGTAACTTGCTCTGAAATAGTCTTTGAAAAGTATTTCTTGGTGTTGAGGTATCCAAATAGCTGTAAAGTATAGTTGTGGGTGAAAAAGATCAGTACTTAAGAGTTGGAAAATGGGCTTAGGAGGGACATTAAGAAAGTAACTTGCTCTGAAAGGGTCTTGAAAAGTATTTCTTGGTGTTGAGGTATCCAAAAATATGTAAAGTATAGTTGTGGGTGAAAAAGATAAGTACTTCAAGTTGAAAAATGGCTTTTGGAGTGAAATTAATAAAGTAAACTGATCTTAAATTGTATTTGAAAAGCATTTATTTGTTTTGATGGATACTAAAAAGCTTTACAGTAGAGTGGTGGGTGAAAAAGATAAGTACTTCAAATTGAAAATGGGTTTAGGAGAGACATTAAAGAAGTACCTTGATCTGACATGGTCTTTTAAAATTTCTTCTTGGTTGTGTTGTATAATTATATAATATAATATTTGTTATTGAAGAAAAACATATGTAAGTATCGTTTGATTATTGTTTTATGATGGTCATATTGTCAGTTACTTTCAAAGGGTTTGACTTTGAGATGTGCGCCTTGGGTTCCAGACTACCAAAAAGAAGAACTGGCCGCTTTAGGGTGAAAAATAAATTTCCTTCTAGTTTAGCAAATGGGGGCGGATGGACCGTAAGAACTTAACTTTCTCTGAAATGGTCTTTGAAAAGTATTTCTTTGTGTTGAGGTATCCAAAAAGCTGTAAAGTATAGGTGAGAGTGAAAAAGATAAGTACTTCAAGTTGAAAAATGGGTGTAGTAGGGACATAAAGAAAGTAACTTGCTCTGAAATGGTCTTTGAAAAGTATTTCTTGGTGTTGAGGTATCAAAAAAGCTGTAAAGTATAGTTGTGGGTGAAAAAGATAAGTACTTCAATTTGGAAAATGTGTTTAGGAGGGACATTAAGAAAGTAACTTGCTCTGAAATGGTCTTTGAAAAGTATTTCTTGGTGTTGAAGTATCCAAAAAGCTGTAAAGTATTGTTGTGGGTGAAAAATATAAGTTCTTCAAGTTGGAAGATTGTTTTAGGAGGGACATTAAGAAATTAACTTGCTCTGAATTGGTCTTTGAAAAGTATTTCTTGGTGTTGAGGTATCCAAAAAGCCTTAAAGTATAGTTGAGGGTGAAAAAGAAAATTACTTCAAGTTGGAAAATGGGCTTAAGAGTGACATTAATAAATTAGATTGCTATGAAATGGTCTTTGAAAAGTATTTCTTGGTGTTTAGGGATCCAAAAAGCTGTAAAGTATAGTTGTGGATGAAACACAAATGTAATTCAAGTTTCAAAGTGAGTTTAAGATGGAAATTAAGATAGGAATCCGCTCTAAAATGGACTTCGAAAAGTATTTATTAGTTTTTAGCCAACGAAAAACAGAGCTGTCAATTATATTGGAGGGTCAAAAAGATAAATACTTCAAGTTTGAATTTGGGTTTAGGATGTACATTGATAATTTTTCTTGAAACTAATTTATCCTTGAATTTTTTTATTTGTTTAAGAGGAAACATCATATCATATATGCATATTTGTTGCAGAAAAAGATATGTACTTCGTTTTGGATATATAGTGAGTGAGCGACCGTAAGAGTAAAGCTAGATATGAAAGAGTCTTTGAAAAAGTTGCATTGGTGTTGAGGTATGCTAAAAGCTGTAAAGTAGAGTTGTGGGTGAAGAAGAAAAGTACTTCAAGTTGGAAAAAGGGTTTAGGAGGGACATTAAGAAAGTTACTTGCTCTGAAATGGTCTTTTAGAAGTATTTCTTTGTTTTGAGGTATACAAAAATCTGGAAAGTATAGTTGTGGGTTACAAATATTATTACGTCAATTTTGAAAATGGTGTTAAGTAGGGAAATAAAGAAAAAAAATTGATATGAACGGGTATTTGAAAATTATTTATTTGTGTTGAGGTATCCAAAATGCAGTAACGTATAGTTGTGGGTGAAAAAGATAAGTACTTCAAGTTGTAAAAGGGTTTAGAAGGTATATTAAGAAAGTAACTTGCTCTGAATTGGGCTTTGAAAAGTATTTCTTGGTGTTGAGGTATCCAAAAAGCTGTAAAGTGTAGTTGCCGGTGAAACAGATATGTAATTCATGTTTGAAATGTTGCTCATAAGAAATATTTGTAAAGTAATTTGCTCTGGAAATGTCTTTAATAAGCAGGTCTGAGTGTTGAAGCCTTCAAAAAGCTATAAAGTATGGTTGATTGGGACGAAGCTCTCAGATTCAATTTGCCACATGAGTGGTGGAGGGACTTAAAGATTTGAACGTGTAAATTTAGGGTCTTAGTAAAGTATTTCTTGGTTTTGTGGCTACCTAGATTTAGCAAATTATAGTTGTCAGTGAAAAAGATTTTTGCTTCCAGATGCATTCTTGGTTTAACAGGGTCCTAAATACATTAGCATTACATGTACTGGTATTTGTATATTATTTATTGGTGTTGAGGTATACAAAAATCTGTAAAGTATTGTTTTGTTTGCAACATATTATTTATTCAAGTTTGAAAATGTTTTTAGGATTGTGTATAAGAATTTAAATTGATCTATATTGTCTTTTAAAAGTATTTCTTGGTGTTGTGTTAACAAAAAAGCTGTAAAGTATAGTTGTGGGTGAAAAAGATAAGTAATTCAAGTTTGAAAATGGGTTTAGGAGGGACATTAAGAAAGTAACTTGCTCTGAAATGGTCTTAGAAAAGTATTTCTTAGTCTTGAGGTATCCCAAAAGCTGTAAAGTATAGTTGTGGGTGACAAAGATACGTATTTCATGTTGGAAAATGGGCTTAGTAGGGACATTAAGAAAGTAACTTGCTCTGAAATGGTCTTTGAAAATTATTTCTTGGTGTTGAGGTAACCAAAATGCTGTAAAGTTTAGTTGTGGTGAAAAAGATAAGTTATTCAAGTTGGAGAATGAGTTTTTGAGGTACATTAAGAAAGTAACTTGCTCAGAATTTGTATTTTAAAAGTATTTCTTTGTTTGGATGTATACAAAAATCTATAAATTATAGTTGTGGGTTACAAATATAAGGACTTCAAGTTGGTAAAGTGTGTATCGTAGTTAAAGTAATAAATTAAATTTATATGAAAGGTTCTTTGAAAATTATTTCTTTGTGTTGAGTTATAAAAAATTCAGTAGTGTATATGTCTGGGGGAGAAAGTTAAATACTTCAAGTTGGAAAATTGGTTTAGGAGGGACATTAAGAATGTAACTTGCTCTGAAATGGTCTTTGAAAAGTATTTCCTGGTGATGAGGTAAACAAAAAGCTGTGAAGTATAGTTGTGGGTGAAAAAGATAACGACTCCAAGGTGGGAAATGGGTTTAGTAATGAAATTAAGAAAGTAACTTGTTCTAAAATGGTCATTGAAAAGTAGTAAGTGGTTATGAAGAATCCAAAAATCTGCAAAAAATTGTTTTTGGGTAACATTAACAGTACTTCAAGTTGGTAAAGGGGTGAAGGAGATAAATAAAGAACGTAACTTGTTCTAAAATGGTCTTTGAACAGTAATTCTTGGTGTTTAGGTATCAAAAAAGCTGTAAAGTATAGTTGTGGGTGAAAAAGATAAGTAATTCAAGTTGAAAAATGGGTTTAGGAGGGACATTAAGAATGTAAATTTCTCTGAAATTGTATTTGAAAAGTATTTCTTGGTGTTGAGGTATCCAAAAATCTTTAAATTATAGTTGTTTGTTAACTAGATAATTAAGTCTAGTATAAAATGTGTTTAGAATGTTCAATAATTATTTATATTTCTCTAAATTGTGTTTGAAAAGTTTCTTGTTGTTGAGGTAACCTAAAAGATGTAAGGTATAGTTGTGGGAGAAAAAGATAAGTACTTCAAGTTGGAAAATGTGTTTAGGTGGGATATTAAAAATGTATCTTGATCTGTTATTGTAAATGACAATTATTTCGTTGGAGGGAAGAATACAAACAGCAGTATTTTAATTTAGAGGGTTACATTAATATTTAGTACAAGATGGAACAAGGGTGTAAGAGGGACAATAAAAAATCAACTTACTCTGAAATGGTCATTGAAAAGTATTTATTGCTTTTGAGGTAACCAAAAGGCTGTAAAGTATAGTTGTGTATGAAAAAGTTAAGTACTTCAAGTTGACAAACAGGCTTAGGCGGGACATTTAGAATGCACCGTGCTCTGAAATGGACATTGAAAAGTAGTTCGTGGTGTTGTGGTAACTTAACAGCTGGAAACTTATTGTGTGTGTGCAAAAGATAATTTCTTCAAGACGGTACCTGGGTCTATTAGGGCTAGTTGTATATTAAATTGCTCTGAAAGTGACTTTGAAAGTAGTTCTTGGTGATTAGGTATCAAAAAAGCTGTAAAGTATATTTGAGCATGAAAAACATAAGACATTCTAGTTTGAAAATGGGTTTAGGAGGGACATTTAGAAATTAACTTGCTCTGAAAGTGTGTTTTGAAAGTATTTATTGGTGTTTAGGTATCCTAAAAGCAAAAAGCTGTAGCGTATAGGTGTTGGGGAAATACATAAGTACATAAAGTTGGAAAATGGGTTTAGGAGGGACATTAAGAAAGTAACTTGCTCTGAAATGGTATTTGAAAAGTATCTCTTGGTGTTGAGGTGTCCAAAAAGCTGTAAACTAGAGTTGTGGGTGACAAGGATAAGTACTTCAATTTTTAATTTGGGTTTTAGAGTTACAGTTAGAATGTATCTTGATCTGAAATGGTATTTGAGAAGTATTTCTTGGTTTTGAGGTATCCAAAAATCTATAAAGTAGAGCTGTGGTTGACAAAGATAAGTACTTCAAGTTGGAAAAGGAGTTTAGGAGTGACATAAATAAAATAAATTTATATGAAAGGTTCTTTGAAAAGTATTT
>NW_028297440.1:449087-467974 GCF_049724085.1 Artemia sp. Qi Xiang Cuo
ACGGGTAGTACCAAAGTACTACTTTTAGTACTTTTTGATCAAAGTAGTACTTCTTGAATACTTTCTGCAAAAGCAGTACTTTTTCAATACTTTTTGTCAAAAGTAGTTCTTTAGACCGAAAAGGGAAATTTTACAAGCATATTAGAAATGACAACCAACAGGGATAACCAAGATAACCAACTAGATTTTTTTTTATTGTTAAATTTCAATAAAGACCGATCGTAATAAATTCAGCTTTTTAAAAAAACCCAAAAAATCATTTTAATTGCTCCCTTCCTGTTAAATTTTTTAGAGTGACTTGGTCTCAGTTTTTCTTTCTCCAGCCTTAAATTTGCATCTCTCCAACATGAAGATTTGAGGAATTCTGAGTGACAGAATTTTTGTTTTGTTTTTATTTTATGAAACAAAAAATGTTTCAATCATTGTTTTCAGTTCCTAAACGAAACAGCAGTTATTTTACATAAAATGCCTTTTTTTTCCGTTTGTAATTTGAATCATAACTCCCAACCAAAAGAAAATAAGAAATAGAAGAAGATTATTTCTTCAACCACACAATTCAACCCCAAGAATCCTAGCCTATAGCTGTTTTGGTGGGTTTCCCAGGTCCAGACGTACAAATAATTTTTAACGGAGGAGTTCAAACAATAAAGAAAAAGTTAAACTCATTTTCAAAATGAACTAAAAAGTAGAGAATTATTTTTTTTCTCAAGAATATATGAATATAAATGAACAGGAGGGGCACAAAAAGCATTGGATTTTACATAATATAAACACCAAATTTGTCTAGGTTTTAAATGCATAAACGAAAAGTCGATGAATTGAGGAAAACAAGTAAAAAAAATCAAATTATGCAATAACGAATCGATTTTTTGCCCGGGATTTTCAATTATGTTTATAGATTCTGGAAAAAAAAAATATTTTCAAATTTTTTATTTTCCAGTAAAAAAAAAAAAAATATCGTGTCTCATCCAAGATTAAAACCTAAGTTAACACATCCTCAGGAAGTGCTCTTACCGTTGTGCTTTACTGATAAAAGTGGGAAGTAACTGAACATTCGGGAGAGGTTGAAAAACAATTCACATATAAAAAAAAATTGTGGTACAAAGAAATAAATGGAAAGTGGAACAAAAAAATCAGTCAGTTAATAGAAACGAACTGCAAATAATTTAATTAAAAAAATAAGGGGGGATAATAAAAAACCTTTAATTTAATAAAGAGATGCAAAGAAATTAAACGAAATTTACATTTTCAGGTTCTTGGGGCTCCAGCCCCGCCTACACGGTCCTTATAAATCAGTCTTTAAGTAAACTTTAAGCCTACTCTAACAGATACAAGAATGTTTATTTTATCAATAAAAATGGGCAATAGTCTAGTTGTCTTTTTCTAATGCCAAATATTTAGTGATTGTCCTTTTCTGAAGAAAACACGCTAAACACACCAAAGCAGTACCATTCAGTTCTTTATTTTATACTATTTCCAAATATCGTGGTTCCTTTTCTGAAAATACACCCACCCCCCTGATGGCCCTGGATAGCCCTAGGAATAAATTAAAAAAATCAACCAATCGAATTCTCACTTTACAATATTAAAGAACATGTAAGAATATTACAAGAAAGAATGTCATCACAAGATTCGACACAACGATGAAATGTATTTATACAGTTATATATGGGACCTCAGAATGGGAGGGGGGTATAATGTCAAAAAAGTGACCATGACACTTGGAAAAAGTCTAGCATGAAATTGAAAATTCTGGCTCAACTAACCCAGTTTTAATATTTTCTTTAAATTAGCCCCTGAAACAACCTTGTCAGGAAGCAAATAATCTCTAAGAGCAATATTATGCAGCGAATATTCAAGAAATTTTGAAATTTAGGATCTAGAAGTTTCTTTATCTCTTTTATTTTTCTTTCTTCCTCTATTAGATACCTCTTCTAGAGAAGCAAATACCCAAAAAAACTAAACTTGTGCTGCAAAGGGCCCCTACTTGTCCCCCTCAGCTACGCCACTGGTTTGATATATGGAAAACCGGTTAAAGTCGCAGCTCTTATACAGATTCTCTATCTAGCTAATGACTAAGGAGACGAAGCCAATAAATCTGAAGCTAGTGCCAGTGACTTTGAAGAAACTGCAAATGACATTGAAGGTGAAGAGAATGAACTATTAAATGTGAGAAAATGAAGAATCATCAGAAATAAACCCCCAAAGCCAGTGGAACTACAGAAATTCAGTGTAAAATGGATAGAAGATAAAGACTTGCAGGTCTGGCTGCAAAGATATCCGAGGGATAGGACAAAATCTTAGCGTAGGTTTTACGAAAAGATCATTACTGGCGTCCTATCCCATTTACTTAGATATGCACTGAGGAAAAGTCACATATCCAAAGTTGTTAGTATAAAGAACCAAGTGCGTATTGCTGATGACCAAACCAATGAGTTTACTTTATCGGGAGCAGCAAAGTAAAGAGAACTAATTAGCCAACAAGTGACAGCTTTAGAGTTGGCAATGTCAGCCTGGGTAGCATCAAAATCCAAGGAGATGAGTATTATGGACAGCTTGCCCGAATTGCTGAAAAAATTTATCCCTGATTCATCAGTAGTAAAGCTTCTTGCATGTGGAAGAACTAAAACCACTGGACTAATCAAAAACGTAATTGCCCCATACGCCATCAGCCAGCTGAGCTCAAGATTGGAAAAATCGCTCTTTTCGCTGATGGTTGATGAAAGTACTGATAAGTGTGGGACAAAATATTTATTTATCATCGTTTGCTACTATGACAAAACTACATGCGGAATCAAGGAAGACTTTTTGGCCATTCCAGAAGTTGGGGATACAACAGCAATGGGCCTTAAAAACTTGATCTATAAGACTTTAAGTGAGAAGAAGAGGACAATAAAAAACTGCATATGATTTGCATCTGATAATGCAAATGTAATGCTTGGGAAGAACAACGGCCTTGCAGCCCTCGTAAAGAAAGATATTCCCTGGCTGGCTATTTTCGGATATATCTGTCACAGTTTTGTACTATGCTCTGCTAGTGTTTGTGAGCAGTAAACTACAGAGATCGTCAAATTCAGCAATGATATATACACGTACGTATCGAATATTGCCAAACGACTCCGTGAGTATAAGGAATTCCAAAAGTTCTGTGAAGTAGCCGAGCATGCACTCCTGTACCCATCTGCAACTCGCTTGTTAGCGTTTTAGGCTGTCTCTCAGAGGCTGGTGCAACAGTGGACTGCTGTGAAGTTGTTTTTCGCATTACCTGCGAATGAAGGTTAGAATCAAACGGCAGTGAAGCTTTATATAGCTTTGATCGATCCCGAAGTCAAGCTTTATTATCTTTTTCTGAATTACCTTCTTCCTATTGTAAACGGCCTGAATTTTGAATTCCAGAGCGCAGAAGTGAAAGTTCACAAACTTTTAAAAAGCGTGGGTAATACTCTCTCCGAACTGGAAAGGAATTGTATCAAAGACGAGCTTTTGACCATACGTTCAGTCTTCGAAATAGATTTTTCGAACCCAAGAAACTTCAAAGCTATGGAGACGGATATGCATTTTGGAGCCGAACTTGAGCTCTTTGCAATTGATCAGATTGAAAGTCGGAAACTTCAAGCCAGACAGCTAGCTGCCACAAAGAAACATTTCCTTGCGTTTTATATCAAGCTGTGCTCTGAAATAAAGCGAAGAGTAAACATTGAAAACCCCTTGCTTTGAATGCTAGACTGGTTATCTCCAGAAAAAGTTTTATCCGGATCAGTTCCTTCTATAATCCCTCTTTTCCGCATATTCAAGGACTGTTTCAATGGTTCGCTGGAGGTTGAAGCCCTAAACAGAGAGTGGAGGCGACTACCATTCTTGAAGAAAGAGCTAGGGGAAGGGAAAGTGTCAGTTTTGGAATTTTGGAATTCAGTGTCCGCTCTCAAGGATGGTGCTGGGGACTCTGCTTTTGTTCGCCTACCTATATTCATAAAGGGGATTAAGTCGTTGCCTCATAGCAGCGCTTCGGCCGAACGTCAGTTTTTGCTTTTAAAGCTAGTTCGGACCCCCCTCCGGAACAGACTACTGCCAGAAACAATATTCGATATTATGCATGTCAGGAGGGAAGTGCCGAATCCAGAGACTTGGGATATTCCAACAGAGCTGGTCAGGAGTGCGAGGAAGTGGAAGCGTGAGCTTAAATAATATTTTATTACTGTAAAGGTCTGTAAATAAAATTCTCTAACTGAACTTTTAGGGTGACGCCTTTAGCGCGTTGCCCGCGTTTAGTCCATTTAGGCAAAACGGGACGGAAAATGATAGTGTGGACTGCTTTTCCTGAAAAAAATGCCAAAAAGGAGACAATAAGTGATAAATAAAAGTAGCTTTTAAATGTAGTAGCTCTTAAAGAGAAAAAAGGTTAATTGTCTAACTGATGCTTATTTTTTCTTTTTTTTCAGGTTTTGACTCAGAAAAAAACAGGCTTGATACGGATAACTGATAAACTTGTACAGATTTGTTTCAAAAAACTGCACATCTTGACTGCTTTTCCTGCTTCCAGTTTTCTGTCCTATTTTCCCAGAAAACGGATATTCTGGACGCCCTATTACCCTACTAGGCAATTACAGACCGTTCATAGTGAACATCCAGAGATAACTTCGATGATTTTGATTGTAGTTGCTTCCCATACCAGTGGCCCTTTTTTTGCCTTATCGGAAGTCTGTTTTCGACTCGCTAAAAAGAAATAAAAAATAAAAATTACAGTGGCTTATATCACACACAATATAGAAACACCGAGGCAAAAAGGCCGCGTGTTGCGCGAAGCGCAACCACTCGCCAAATTTTAGGACGGGAGTTAGTACTTTTCTGTCGTGGTAGTACTTTTGAGCTATCCTGGCTAGTACTAGTAGTTTTGTTGAACTGGCAACCCTGCTTATGGGTGACGTTGTGTCATCAAGTTGGTCAACTTCCCATTGGGATGGAAGTTTCTGGGGAGGAACTTGTCAGGGGAAATTTTACACAGGGACAATTTACCAGAATTTGTGTACAGAATGTTTGTTATTCGTCTTTGTTCTCATTGTTGTTCCTATTGTACATGTAAAGACACTCAGAGGGAACTCACAGGAAGGGACTTGGGGGGATTTCTATGGGAGAAATTGAAGTGGGGAATTATCACCAGGAGAAATTCTCAATGGAAAATTTCTGGGGAGTCAACTTTCCAAGGGGGGCATGGGCGCCCATAAGCTGAATTCCAGGGGGGGGGGGCAAACCGTGTCTAATTTGCACTTTTAATTCTATATAATATGAATCTATGAAAAAAAATATAAAAATAATGCAGCAACAATAAGCCAGGGGGGGGGGCGGGAGCCCCCCCTGCCCCTCCCGATGGGCGCCCATGAAGGGGGGGGTGGATATTTCCTAAACAGGAATATTCCAAATGACCTTAAAAAGGATCAGAAACTAAATGAATACAAGTCTCTCTTAAAATAAAAGTATGGTAAAGATTATTTTTCAGGCAGAATTGTAAGCAAAAATTTTCAGGGAAGGATTTGCAGCATGGATGGAATTGTCCAGGGGTAATTTCTCAACAGAAGAATTTTAAATGGGATCAACTTTATATAGAGGAATTTTTTGTGGGAAAATTTTCCACAGAGGGGGGGGGGGGAGAATTCCTGGGAAACTATTAGAAATAAATACAAAATTTTGTTTCTACCAAAATCAAGGAGTAACATTAAGACTTAAAATGAACAGAAATTATTCCATATATGACAGGGCTACTTTTTCCTAAATACCCCCCTCTCTACACTAATGTTTGACCTTTTGTCCAATTTTCTTAAGAACAATTCTTGAAACACAAGGACCATGCCCCCCTTGGAGTAAGCCTCCCCCTAAACCCTTGATGAAGAGGAGTGAAACAATCCCTCTCCCCACATGTATTCTTTTGCCTAGATGCATCCAACAGAAATTTTGAAATAATTGTTAAAAATGGTCCAAAGAACATATAAGAATGCCCTCAGCATTTACACAACCCATAATAGCCCTGGAACAAGGGTTGTAAATTAAGCCCCAGGGGCATATAAGGTTGTATGGAAAGGGTAGTTGTATAAACTTCAGATGGGGCTCATTTGATTGAAGTTTATTGCCCTTTATAAGAGTCAAAAGTGATTTGAGTGCAACCTCCCCCCCACTCCTATCAGTTCCAAAAAACAGTATCCAATCAGAATTTGTAGACATCTAGTTTGTTCAGCATTGTTCCAAGGTCCAGTAATTTTGCATTTGGGGATGTCATCCCCCTAATTAAAGGGCAACCCAGCTTACCTAGTGCTCTGCAATGTCACTTGACTCCTGGATTGTACCTTATGACATGTGCAGTCAATACTCTGATTGACAAAAAGCTACCAAAAGAAGTGAAAATGCTGACCCTCATTCTGACCTGACCTGTCAAGTGGAACTCTTGTAGGAAGATGAGCCTTATGCTCCAAAAATTATTTTTTTACTGTTTACATGTTTTTTATGACTTTTTTGCTTTCAGACTTGTTCATTTTTTATGGATGAACTAAATGAATATTCAATATTAACTGACCATTTTGAAAAAGGTTTACAATTCATAAAAAACTAGTTTCTGAGATTTCAAGATGGACATATTAGACAAAAGATGGACATAATTTGGTTGAAAAAGACACATTTTTGGATGCTCAAAGGACATATTCATTGATCTTCAGACTATTTTGAACAAAATGTTTGTTTTTATTTTGATCAGATGTATTGGGGGGTGGGGTGTTGGTTAATAGGAAAAGGCTGATTGTCCAGTGATTACCTTTGATTCTCTAAAATTGAACTTGAACTTT
The DNA here is from genome assembly GCF_049724085.1 of Artemia sp. Qi Xiang Cuo. Lineage (NCBI taxonomy): Eukaryota > Metazoa > Arthropoda > Branchiopoda > Anostraca > Artemiidae > Artemia > Artemia sp. Qi Xiang Cuo. Next base: position 455,915 of record NW_028297440.1, read on the forward strand.
CAATTTCCAATCAAATGAGCCTCCTTCAAAGTTTCTACAACCATCCCTTCTACAAAAATCTTAAATTTTAACAATTGGTAACTTGCAATAACATATAGATTGCTGATACACATCAAAAGACACTATGTGCATGCAGATTTTCAAAATGATGTATCTCAAAAAGGGATTTGTGTATTAAGTTGGAGCTTTCAAAGAGTACTAAATCTTGCAAAAACAGAGCCACAAAAGCGCTTAGTTCTTAAGCGTTAAAGCTTTAAATCCGGCCCTGTTCACGCCACTGCTAATTCTATTGCTGTTTTAATTATATTTACTATTACTGCTACTAAGACAACAACAACTACTACTAGTTTGACTGCTACTTCTATTGCAACCACTTGTAAGCTATAGGTATTAAGATAAAAATTAAGCAACTACATGAACATATAGGTTATCAAAAGGATATATCAGCAATGGGATAGCAACAGCTAATTGTATTAAGTTGAAACTTCTAGAACTTGATGAGAGGAATCTTCAGCTGACCAAAAGGCAATATGTTAATACTACTGCTGCTACTACAACTAGTACTATTACTAATAATACTACAACTAATACTATTTCTGGGACTACCATTACAGCTGTACCTAATGGTAATGAACAGCGTAAAGGTTGAATTTCCAGGGAATATTGAGGGTGGAAGGTAAACTGGATCACATCACTTTATCTGTATACAGGATGCCAAAGGGCGCATCAGCAATATTCTAGGGACAGTTTGGTGTGTTGAAGAAAATAAAAGGTTCTATGTGCATACTGCTACTAATTCTACTACTGCTAATACCATAGCTAAGGGTATTAAGGTGAAGCTGCAAAGGAATATTTCAGCAGATATTGAACTAAATCATGCTGACTATGATTATGCACATTCTCAAATGGGTTACACAGAAATATCTCAAGAAGGGCTTCCATTAATAATTTAGATCTTTCAGGGCAAGCTGTGGGTGGGGGACTTCGAACTAGCCAATGGCTTCATATAAATGATACTAATATTACTACTATGCTTACTGTAACCAATAATGCTAAAAGAGAATCTCCATTTGGCAGATTCTGCAAATCTGCCAGAATGCCGAATCTGCAATCATTGTGATCTCCTTTTGCGGTCAATCAGCCAAATATTTAAACAACAGATTTGTGGGTGTAGAAAAACATAATGGATTATATGGATATGCTTCAGATGCGTCTTGTTCAATTAAATTTAGAATTGATGATCTTGTTGCAAAGTCTATCTATGAGAACAAACTCAATCTTCATTAATTTATCAAGGTCTAGAAGGAGGACAGCCAATGTAAATTTACAGCTCATGGAGCTGCAAAGGCTAAGGAGGGAGCTTTATTCTAAAAGAATTTGGGTTATGCCCAAAACTCACAATTGGTGGGATAATATTTGTGAAAGAAATACCAATGCTGAGATCTACAATTATTTCAGAATGAACTGGGAGAGCTTTTATTGGATTATGAATAAAGTAGAAAATGCTACACAAAGAAATGATACAAAATTCAGGCCAGCAATTAGAGTGGACAAGAAAGTTGCTGTTGGCATTTATATTTTAGCAACAAACAGTGATTATAAAACAATAGGCTTTCTATTTGGCTTGGGAAGGAATACTGTTGGGAAGTGCTTTCATGATTTTATAGATGCTGCATTCAGAGTTATTGTGTCAGAATTAATCAAATGGCCTACCAGCTTTGAACAATTAATGGTAAAAGAAAAGGAATTTGACAAAATTTTGGGATTTCCTATGACTATTGGGGCTATAGACAGTTGCCATGTCCCTTTCTACCCTCCTAAAAGATATCAAAGTGACTATTATAATTTTAAGGGCTGGTATAGTGTGAATATGCTTGTAATATCAGATGCCAAGTACTAATGTTTGTATGCTAAAGCAGGCATACCAGGTATAAGATAAAAAGTAAAACAACAGGACACTAGAATATAGGAATAGTAATCATTCCTTGTATATTCTACCTCTATATCTGCTATAACTACACAATTATTTCCTCCCCTGCTAATATAAAATTTAACAATTCTTTAATGGAACATTTCCCAACAATATTAGCAAAATTCTTACTGTATTCTTATGAGCACAGCTTCAATTAACGTTCTTTAAGACACATCTTACTCAACCCCTGTTTTAGTGACCTTAGGTCAAATCTTTTGTCTTTCCTTTATCCATTTTTGTCATTTATTCTTTCATTTTCTGTATTACTATCACAGAAAAGGACACTAATTTTTGAACAGCTAGACATATTAGGTATAACTTAAATAAACAAGAAGTAGAAAACATGAGTTCAAATCCATTTCTGGTAACTTAAATTAGTATTGTTAAGTCCCGTGTCATTCACATTGGCAAAATGAATGTCAGTCTTATTTCCTCAGGTCACTTACTTTCCTTTGTAAATATTGAAAAAGATCTTGGAATAGCTATTGATAATGAATTAAAGTTCAGCACTCATGCTAAGAAGTCTGCTGGTGGTACTAGTTGAACCATGGGGCAGATTAAGCATACTCTTTCCACTTGTGACATCATGATCTAAACAGTGCTCACACATCACTACAACCCCAGCAGGAGGATGTACTTGCCACAGTACCAATATGTGATGTTTACCGAGGCTTTCAGCGCGTTTAGTTAGGCTTATTGTGGTTATTGCAATAACTTATTGGAATGAGCAATAACTTATTGTATTAAAATGAACGCTGTTTATTCATTTGCACGAGCAATTTAAAAGTTAAAAAAATGGAAACGAACAAATTCATTAGGCCTATTCAGGCTGCCCTAGATGTTTTTCAAGATATAGTGAGGAATATAGTGAGGAAAAGTAGTGAGGAATCTTCTGAAAATGAAAGTCATCCAGAGTCAATATTACATGAGAGTACTTCGTTTAGGGTTTATATTTACAACCTGAAGGTTAATTATAACCTAGATGTGGTTTGATCTTTGTCTAGGCCTAGCTTAAGTTGTAGCTATTGATGCAACCATGTTTTATTTTTTGTATAAGCCTAGATTTGTACTAGTACACAAGAAAATATGTTAAGAAAACAATTCTTACTTCATAATATGCAGAATAATCCTAGTTAGCATATTTTGCAGGTGGAGAATCTTTTATCTTCATTTCTTTCACCATTCTACCATTTAAAAAAAACAGAATTCTGCAAAATAAACATGGACCCAACTGTATTTTCCTTTTTTTAAATGATCTAGGCCTATATATGTAATTAAACACAATCAGTGCCATGTAATAATTTTTCACAAAGCATATTAATAGACAAATACTGATAAACTAGGTTAAGTTAGGTTAGGTTTGATGGTAATTATTTACCAAATCCTATTATTGAGTTACAACTAATGTGAATGTAATGTGTATTTGCACATTAGGGGATGGGGGGACAGTTTAAACTTACCTCTCATTTATATCAGAAAAAAAATTACCCCCACCCCCCTAATGTGCAAATATATACCCTGAATTGGTATATGTAGGGGTGGGGGCTAAAATTCATTTCCAACAAAAATGATTATTATATTGAGAAGTACTTAATTTGAATGAATTGTAGGCGTAATTATACACTGGGAAGTTGTTATAATGCTACATATCCAGACTTTTGCTATTTTTGGGACTAGATAGATCACATTGAATACCGAATTTATCTGTATTTTATTGAACAAATGTATCCCCTTACTATTGGTTTTCACTTTCTTTTTATTGGCTGTAGCTTTTGGTAATATTAGTTCCTGTCACACAAACAGGATTTAAAGCTGTATTAAGACTTTTTCCACAAGTGTAAGAAATCATTTATACATGTTAACACCATGAAGCTCAGGATTGAGCAAATAAGGCTCAAATAAAAATGTTATCAATTTTAATTAAGGTCAACACCCTTTTAAGAGCTAAAGACTAGAGATAGTCATTTCGAAATGCTATCCTGTGGATCCCAAAGGATCTGAATGCATTCCTGATAATTTCACTCACCTAATTTAGCTATTTTCCAAGATGGGCAGCCCATCTAGAATTTACTGTGGCTAGTATGTGATTCTAGGATTGTGACCTTTTATATTTCTCAATTTTTACTGTAGTTTCAAGAGGGAAAACATTTTGCAAACGGGTCTATATTGTCTAGCTTCCTTTTCTCTGGCCCTTGTTGTATTGTTTTATTATCATTAATAGAAAACTATAGTAAGGTACAAAAGATATTTCAGAGAATTTTTAGTGGTTACTGGCATGTACAACACAAAAACAATAGGGACTACATTTTGTTGTAAGAGATTGCCAATTATGAGGAGTTTTGCCAAGTTTCAGGATTGAATAAATAGCAAACCTAGGAAAAATTTGACCTTCTATATGGGTCCTTGAATTTTAATACACTGCTGGTAAAACTAGTTTACCTTTGCTTAATAATAAAAACTGTATTGTTTGCTGCCAGTGATTAGCACATTATCAAATTGCAACATTAACTAGTAGTTTGGAATTTTTTGAATGGTTAAGGTGAAAGTTGCAACATTTCAGTCAATATTACTGACTATTTTTGTAAACAGGTGCATCAATTGACAAAAGTGTAGGTGCATGTGGGCAACATGCATTTTATAAAATTCAGCAGCGATTTTTTCTTTCATTGATCTTATCAAATAAAAATACCATTAATAGTCTTTAAAAAAATTGCAAAAAAAATTATTTTCAAAATGGAAGGGCCTCATAATGTAATTGCACAATGGAAAGGCTTCATCAGCAACAAAAAAATATGGAAAATTTTCCATTGTTCAAGGCAATGGCAGAGGATCAGGAAGCTTAATGTTGCCATTGTCTATGCCTTTCAAAGGATCTGACCTGGCAAATACACCCCCATCACTTTCACTTCCATATGCTCCAACATCTACATAAATTCGTAGTTAGCATCATCACATGATAAATTTGTAGTTAGCATCACAAGCAGCTAGAAGTATAAAACTAAAATAGCTTTTATAAGTGTATAATCGGGAGTCTGACATGTATTGGCACTGAATCCACACATTCTTGCCAACCAAAGCACCAATGCAATTTAGCAAAAAACATTTCGCCTTAAAAGCGCCAGAGATACTTTTTAATGTATCTGATAGAGGCTCCTGCAGATACATGGGACTTAAAACTTTGTACATTGCCTTTAGTGTATCAGATAATATCTGTGAAACTGTTGAGTGGCTAACACGGAATTCATAATGGAGAGCTGCCATAGACATGCCAGTACTCACATATCTCAGTGTCAAAGTCAAAGCAAGGTTCAGTTCTGGAGAGATTGCCTTTCTGAAATTTGTATTCTTTTTTATTATCAAAGGCCTTACTAAACTAAGTAATTCCACACACTCTGCTTTTGTCAATCTTACAAAATTTAGAAATTTCTCCTCATCATCTCTCATGAGTAAATCATTGAGTAAAGTTAGATGACCTTTCACAGCCCTTTCCCTTTCTTGTAAAATTGGGTGCACCCATAATCTTCTCCTCCTGAAAATAAATAGATAAATCATAAACAAAAATAAAGTAATATTTCTTTCATATTACAGTTAAAGCAATAAATGGATTGATCAATTCAGTTGCAACATAAACATAAGAATTGTCATGGATTGGTACTTGTCATAGAAACTAATGCTTTCACACAATTTGGTATTAATTGAAAATAATGTAAGTGATGCTAAAGAGCAATGTTAAAGCTTAGAGCAATTACAACTGCACTCATGAAAGTGGTGAAAATGCAACTGTTCGTCAAATTTTATGCCAGTGTATTTTACCAGTCATTCTAAAAAAACTACATTCACAGTAATGACTATTTTAAAAGAAAAAGAGATGTGATTTGTGTACATGGGAAAAAACGGATTACTCCAAGATTGATTGAACATAAAGTCTGGGAAGGGGTTTTAAACCTCATAGATCTATTCGTTTTCTACTTTTTAAATTATAAAGAATTTGGAATAAAAGGCCCTAGCTTTGAACCAAAAATTGGTTTAAAACACAGATCCAATGATTGGATCTGCCTTGTAAAGGCCAAGAGTATAAAAAATGCTGACAATACTATTCAATATTTTAAATACTATTCAATATTTCAAAAACAAGTTAGCACAGGTTTTCTCCCTTCATAAAAGCTTAGGATCTTGATAGGAAAGAAGGGTTGATGTCTGGAAGATTCATCAATGCTGCAAAACAGCTTTTGGAGTTAACAAGAAGTGACTTAACTGCAATTTAAAGGGATTAATTTGCATAACACCCTATAGTACTAATTATTACAATCATTCACCATCTGAAAACAGGGATCTATTTTCAGATGGTGAGTTTAAGGATCTCTTACTCAAATATAACATTTTAACTTATAGGATCATGAGTGCTATTAGTAACTCCTCTGTTTTTGGCACCCTGCAGATGACTCAGACAAAGCAGACTAATGCAGACAAAGACAACAACAGAGTAGTTTTAAAGTTTTTGTGAAAATATAACATAATTAGACAGGAAGAAATGGTAATAATTACCTTAAATTAAAATCACACACACCTTGCATCTTGATGGAATGAATTTTTTTCTGTTTATATATGAATACAATTATTTTAAAAAAGAAAAAACTCAATTCATAGTTGCTGCCATTTTCACTACTGCCCCATAAACAATATATTTTTTTTAGACAAATTATTTTTAAGACAGGTATCAACAAAACTCCATCAGGGATTGTAATTACTTACAATACAATCAAGCACTGTGAATGCCTAGTTTTGTGATATTTTAGTCTTGAAATAATAAACAAAAAGAAAATTTATATTTTCTATTTGTTTTCCTCCAGCTCATTTGGGCATATTGTGACGGCAATATGCCCATGGTTGACTTAGAATGTCTCTAAAATGCTTTAAAACAGAAGAAATTATTTAAAACAGAAAGACCTACCTAGGACAGGAAAGCTAAAGGGTGGGTTAATAGCCCTTGACGTATTTCAATTTTTATTAGCTTTTTATTCATTTTATTTTTGTATCCCCCCCCCCTTGGTCCCCCCGGTCAGTAGGTGTACCAATTTTTATTTATATCCCTTGAAATCATTTAGTATATAAAAAAAAAAGATTAAAATGCCAAAAAATACAAAATATACAAAAACAAAATATAATACAGTATTAAAATTTTTGAAAAAAGGAAAAGATTGTGCAAAAGAACTTACCTAACATTTGACATTTAATAAAAGCTCCTCATAGACATTCTTGTAATTGTAAAGCAACAGGGAATTTGCATAAGAAAATTAAATTTTTTTACACCTCAAAAATATTTCTTCAAGCTAGAGCGGGTAGGAGATACACCAAAGGGTGCATTTTAATGCCCAAACACTCCAACCCTCATTGACCCAAGATGAATGCCAAGCTGAAGTAGTGCAAGAACTAGCTTCAATCATTTCAACCAGTATTGCTGATGAAAACTCAGCATTAGAGAAGCCCCAATTGGCTTTGGCCTCCTCAGCTGAGATGCAAGTAATGTCACCTAAAAAAACAATACAAGAAGTTCCAATAAGAATTGATATCTTCAATAAAATTAGAAGCAGTTATAGAGCTAGCCTAGTTATTTATCTGACTACAGCTACTCACTTAATAAAAAACGTGACCAGAGGACAACAATTATTTAAGAAAAGAAAATATTGAAAAAAAAACTATAGATAGTTGCTGCCATTTTCACTACTGCCCCATAAACAATATATTTTTTTTTAGACACATTATTTTTAAGACAGGTATCAAAAAACTTCATCAGGGTTTATAATTACTTACAATACAATCAAGCACTGTGAATGCCTAGTTTTGTGATATTTTAGTCTTGAAATAATAAAAAAAAGAAAATTTATATTTTCTATTTGTTTTCCACCAGCTCATTTGGGCCTATTGTGCCAGCAGTATGCCCATGGTTGACTTGGAATGTCTCTAAAATACTTTAAAACAGAAGAAATTATTTAAAACCGAAGAACCTACCTAGGACAGGAAAGCTAAAGGGTGGGTTAATAGCCCATGACATATTTCCATTTTTAATTGCTTTTTATTCAATTTTTGTTTGTTTCCCCCCCCTTGGACATCCCTGACAGTATGTATCCCAATTTTTATTTATATCCCTTAAAATCATTGAGTATATAAAATAAATAAATTAAATTGCCAAAAAATACAAAATATACAAAAACAAAATATCAGACATTATTTAAATTTTTGAAAAAGGAAAAGAGTGTACAAAAGAACTTACCTACCATTTGATATTTAATAAAAGCTCCTCATAGACATTCTTGTAATTGTAAAGCAACAGGGAATTTGCATAAGAAATTAAATTTTTTTACAGCTCAAAAATATTTCTTCAAGCTAGAGAGGGGAGGAGATACACCAAAGGGTGCATTTTAATGCCCAAACATTTCAACCCTCATTGACCCAAGATGAATGCCAAGCTGAAGTAGTGCAAGAACTAGCTTCAATCATTTCAACCAGTCTTGCTGATGAAAACTCAGCATTAGAGAAGCCCCAATTGGCTTTGGCCTCCTCAGCTGAGATACAAGTAATGTCACCTAAAAAAAAAAACAATACAAGAAACTCCAATAAGAAATGCTATCTTCAATAAAAATAGAAGCAGTTATAGAGCTAGCCTAGTCATTTATCTGACTACAGTTACTCACTAAATAAAAAATGTGACAAACGAACAACAATTATTTAAGAAAATGAGATAATGAAAAAAAAACTCAATTCATAATTGCTGCCCCATTTTCACTCCTGCCCAATAAATAATATATTTTTTTTAGACAAATTATTTTTAAGACAGGTATCAGCAAAACTCCAGCAGGGATTTTAATTACTTACAATACAATCAAGCACTATGGAGGTCTAGTTTTGTGATATTTTAGTCTTGAAATAATAAAAAAAAGAAAATTTATATTTTCTATTTGTTTTCCATCAGCTCATTTGGGCATATTGTGACAGCAATATGCCCATGGTTGGCTTAGAATGTCTCTAAAATGCTTTAAAAAAGAAAAAAATTATTTAAAACAGAAAAACCTACCTAGGACAGGAAAGCTAAAGGGTGGGTTAATAGCCCTTGACGTATTTCCATTTTTATTAGCGTTTTATTCAATTTTTTTTTGTATCCCCCCCCCCTTGGACACCCCTGTCAGTATGTGTCTAAATTTTTTATTTATATCCCTTAAAATCATTGAGTATATAAAATAAATAAATGAAATTGCCAAAAAAATACAAAATATACAACAACAAAATATCAGACATTATTTAAATTTTTGGAAAAAGGAAAAGATTGTACAAAAGAACTTACCTACCATTTGATATTTAATAAAAGCTCCTCATAGACATTCTTGTAATTGTAAAGCAACAGGGAATTTGCATAAGAAAATTAAATTTTTTTACAGCTCAAAAATATTTCTTCAAGCTAGAGAGGGGAGGAGATACACCAAAGGGTGCATTTTAATGCCCAAACATTTCAACCCTCATTGACTCAAGATGAATGCCAAGCTGAAGTAGTGCAAGAACTAGCTTCAGTTATTTCAACCAGTCTTGCTGATGAAAACTCAGCATTAGAGAAGCCCCAATTTGCTTTGGCCTCCTCAGCTGAGATACAAGTAATGTCACCTAAAAAAAACAATACAAGAAACTCCAATAAGAAATACTATCTTCAATAAAAATAGAAGCAGTTATAGAGCTAGCTTAGTCATTTATCTGACTACAGCTACTCACTTAATAAACAACGTGACCAGAGAACAACATTTATTTAAAAAAAGAAAAAAATGAAAAAAAAACTCAAGTCATAGTAGCTGCCATTTTCACTACTGCCCCATAAACAATATATTTTTTTTAGACAAATTATTTTTAAGACAGGTATCAACAAAACTCCATCAGGGATTACCATTTAATCTTTAATAAAAGCTCCTCATAGACATTTTAGGGCTAATTAATAATACCAAATTTGGATTTTTCACCCAGTTGTGAGCCCTTATAATAGGCTTGCTAAAAGAAAACATTTATCCTTTTCTTTATTGTTATTACATTTCTCAAAACAAGCAGCCTATTCTAAACTGAGGCTCAAAACACAAGGCTGGAAATAACTAAAATAATTATCCCAAACTGCCACCTCTTTAGCCTAGTGGTCTAGCCTAGGCTATCTCTCCCTATTCATGCTTAAATTATTCTGATTATAGGCTACAAGATTTTATGGATAAAAAATTGATTAAAGTGAAAATCTTGCAAGCCTATACCAAAATATATAGCTAAAATTGATTAGAATTAAAATCTTGCAGGTAAACAGTTCCTTAAAAAGAAATATATATATTTTAAATTCATGCTTATAGAAAAAAAGCATCGACAATTTTCTATCTAGAAAGGACTTATTGCAGCTTATTGAGGTTTTAAGTGCAATACACCTTATTCGTTTTTGAAGCGCCACTCTCGGAGAGAAAAAGAACTACTCGTGGCAGCCATGTTGTTGGTAAAAATCGCTCATCTAACAGTTCGTGGTAACGAACTGTAAGTAAGGAGCGACCCGGCTCAATGGTAACCGAAACTCTAAAAAACGGAATTTTGATACCAATAGATACATCAAAAGAATCAGATTTTAATTCTGATTTCAAATATATAGGTTTCATCAAGTTTAGTGCTACCCATCAAAGGCTACGCGCCTGAGAAAATTTGGCTGATTTTCAAAAAAAGGAGGAAAGATCCCCTAAAAGTTATAGAACCTTAATGAAAATCACACCATCATATTCAGCGTATCAGCAAATCCTACTGTAGAGGTTTCAAGCTCCTATCTACAAAAATGTGGAATTTTCCATTTTTTGCCAGAAGAAAGATCACGGATGCGTGTTTATTTATTTGTTTTTTGTTTTTTCTCCAGGGGTGATCGTATCGACCCACTGGTCCTAGAATATCGTAGGAGGGATCATTGGAACGGAAATTAAAAGTTCTAGTGCCCTTTTTAAGTGACCAAAAAATGGAGGGCAAATAGGCCCCCTCCCACGCTCATTTTTTTCCCAAAGTCACCCGATCAAAATTTTGAGATAGCCATCTTCTTCAGCATGGTCGAAAATATGATAAAAATGTCTTTTAGGATGACTTGATCCCCCAAAGTCCCCAGGGGGAGGGCTGAAAGTTATGAACTTTACTCACTGTTAACATATAGTTTTGGTTTTTGGGACGTATACAGACTTTTTCAGCGGAGATTTTTTCTGGTTGGTGGGGGATGGAGTGGGTGGGGGGCGATATGGATGGAACTTTCCATGACGGCAGTGTTCCTGGGGGAAGGGACAGTGCTATGAAGGGGGCGCCGGATTTCCCAGCATTATTAAAGAAAAAGATCAGGAATTAAATAAAAAAAAAACAAGTTTTTCAACTGGTCAACTGATTGTGATTAAGGGGTCATTTTTAAAGAACTGAAAAAAAAATTCGAACTATAGTTTAAAGAGCAGGGTATTGACTAGGGGGCGAACCCCTAATATACGTGTTAGAAATTTATGAATATAGAAGTTCGTTACGTAAGTTAATTCTAAGTTACGTATATTTATTACTAATAAAAACGTTCGTAAATAAAATTAAACAAGTTTCGAGAAAGCCATTTAACCAAATATAATATGCAAATTTTGTTTTAATTATTCATGTACGGTGAGCCAAAATCAAAACCTGCATTAATTCGAAAACGTTCAAAAATTAAATAAAAAAAACAAGTTTTTTTAACTGAAAGTAAGGAACGACGTTAAAACTTAAAACGAACAGAAATTATTCCGTATATGAAGGGGGCTGTCCCCTCCTCAACGCCTCGCTCTTTACGCTAAAGTTTGACTTTCTCACAACTCTATTTTTTTAAACAATAAAAAAACTTTAGCGTAAACAGCGAGGCATTGAGGAGGGGACAGCCCCCTTCATATACGGAATAATTTCTGTTCGTTTTAAGTTTTAACGTCGTTCCTTACTTTCAGTTAAAAAAACTTGTTTTTTTTTATTTAATCTCTAATAGGAATAAAGAAGAAAATAAAAACAAAAGTCTACTTTTTGTGGTCTTTTTCGAGTCTCGTCAA
>NW_028297440.1:468474-520766 GCF_049724085.1 Artemia sp. Qi Xiang Cuo
ATATTGGAAACAAGGCTTTATTACCCCTATCAAAAGAGAAAATGGGAAGCCTGGCTTTGATGACATTCGTCCTATTGCCCTCACCTCAATTTTTTCAAAATTGTATGAAGGATACTTCTCGCAGACTGGCTTAAGATGAAAGTCCTCCCCCTCATTGATCTTAGACAGTTTAATGGTAACTCTCAAACCACGTCAACCTTTCATTACCTGATCCATCTTGTTGATACCATGGGTAAATTACATAAAAAACCACAGCGGCACTTGGCTTAATCTGATTTCTATTGATCTTCCAAAAAGCTTTCGATTTGATTAACCACAATTTGCTCATAGATAAACTCATAAATGAATTCCACATTGAAACTGTCCTTGTTAAGCTCGTTGCCTCTTTTCTCTCTTATAGATCTCTAAGCAGTTAAATATCTAAATTGTTTCTCAGATCGTCTCCCCATATTTGATGGCATTCCTCAGGGGACTATTCTAGGCCCTCTCCTTTTTTCTCTTATGATTAACACCCCATCAACACTTTATGATAATAGGTAGAAATTTGTCGATGACTTGACAATTTTAGAGGATTATGTCATAAAAACATTTTTAGCAACCCAATTAGCATACTCCAAGATATTGCCTGTGAGGCCTCTTCCCTTGACATGACAGTTAACCCTTCTAAATCCGCAATAGTCTCAGTCAGTTTCCTTAAATCCCCTCCCTTTTTCTTGCTCCTATTCCTCCTGAAACCTCTGTCACATCTCTTAAACTCCTTGAAGTTGTTACAATTTCTTCCAATTTGAAATGGGATGCCCATTTCATAATATCCTACAACAAGCAAACTCCTCGCTTTCCCTCCTTAAACTTTTAAATAAATTTAGTTGCCCTCAATCACATTTACTACAAGCATACATTTCTTTTGTGCGTCCCATATTAGAGTATGCTTGTCCTGTGTGGCACCCTGGCCTCTCAAATGAAGCTAACACAAAAAAATTTGAAATGTCCAAGAGGCTCTAAAATTATTTTTAAAGAGGGCCAAGATACCATGTTTGCATTTGTCAAGCTAGGAGTGGCAGTGATAACAGAAAGACCTTGACAGGTAGGTAAACACAAGACTCAAAATGTTGACAAAATAATACACCCTTTTTTTATAACCAATACATTGCATTTTTTTTTGCAAAGATTATAGTTCTTTAGCTAAACTTTGGTCTAATATATTAAATATCATTCAGGTGGTCAAACAGTGCTAATACCGAAATAGTTCTTCAATCTAAAATAAATATGAGAGACCTTTTATAATAGACTCATAAATCTTCTAAGACCGCTTATCAGTTAATAATTGTTAAATACTTATTAAAAAAAATTACAACATTTTTATTATATTTTTTAAAAGTATTAAATGTTATGCGTTTTATTAAAAATGATTTTATATATTTTCAATGTTTTGGTTCTAAAAACTCACTCACGACTGAACAACCTGTGAAGGGACTTTCCACGGGCAGAACATTTGAGCTTTATCTTACTGGTTATTGTTTGGTACCAGTGAACTTTTTTAGACATTAATAATTTCAATAAATGTCCTTTATAATGTTTAATTGTTGTGTTAGTTACTTCTTCTTATTTTTTTATTTTTTTTTTTTTAAATAAAAAATAATTTTCTTTAAATATATTAAAATTACTTTTTCCATTTTTTTATAACAGCTTAAAAAAAAATTAACTTATATTTAAATTTAATTATACAGTATCACTTACTAGCAATATTTTGATAATAACCCAACTAAGTAAGATACCTCTACGCATATTGAAATTACCTCTACACACATTTCAAAATTTTACAATTTAATTTTGTTAGTAATATTTGTCCAACAACCTAAGAATAAGAATGGCACAACGATAGTACTCTAGACATCAATATCTCGTCGTCCTTATGTACAGTAAAGGGTTGGAAACACGTAGCTTATTTCGTTAACTTATTTAAATCTAAGAGAAGATTTTAAAATAACACTGATTAGATTTTATCTTTAGAAATTTTCTATGTTTGTTCACCGATGGGTGCAGATTTTCAAAAATTTTATAATGAAAATAAAAAAAAAAAGAGATATAAATAAAGAGTAAGCCAGAGCTGTCTGTGGTGAAAGAAGCCGCTACTGATCTGAGAACTAAGCTGAAATCAATCATTGAAATATTAATATACTCCAGTTGAATATTTGTTTCCAGGATTTTTTTTTTTGAAAATCTCCCGACATAAATTTTTCCTACAAAAAATATTTCTTGCCGCTATCCTGTGTCCAGTGATACTTAACTTGAGTCCTGAACTCGGCTACGATTCCGAACTCTTAAGAGCCAAATTACGCGAGGATGAAAACTAGGCGAACTTCATAACATCCATGCAAACCTGATGTTTAAGGATGTATTCGTTTGACGACAGTACCTTTTTGCTTCCATCCTCCTTCGTAACTTTATTTTTGAACCTAACTAAGAGCTCTAGGTCAATTTGACCTCACAGGGGACAGATACAATGCATTTCTGACAGTTTGGCACTTTTTTTAGGCGGTTGCGACTTGAATTTTTCTGATCTTCACATTTTTCGAAGGTGAAAGTCTTTGACTCCGCATATGTCTTCTAGAAAAAATTCATTGGTTTTTTATTACTATAAGTATTCCATTCCCTGCTGCTTCACTCGTGGAGCTGTGTGAGTAAAGTTAGGCTGAAGTGGGTTATGGTCACCCGCACAGAATTTTTTCTATGACGCCAACGCTCTGGGGTCACTGGATCCCCGCTGAAGAGCCACGTGCCTGTTTGGTCCGGTGGGGGGGAACTGGGGGTGTCGGAGTGAGAACAAGGTCATAAAGAACTCAGTTTTGTTATACAGATGGGGCGGACCGAATAAGAAATCAAGATTTCAGACAGAGTGTCCTATGTCCAACCCTATATCACAAATACTAATTTTAAACAAATAAGAATTAAATCGAATAATATACTTTTATTTATACCTCTATATTTTAACTTGCTTTGATTAAATAAGTAAACTTTCGTATAAAGTTATTTAAAATGAAAATAAGCTAATATAACAGCAGTAGACCTGTAATAGATTTAACAACTCTATCACGGTGAGGTGAGAGGTAATACAGAATCTATAATCATCTGTCATGTGTAGAATGAGTTATTTATACCTATTTATTTAACCTTCTGTTGTTAAACCAATACACTCGTTATAGTTCTCTTATATAAAGCTAAAGACTTATACGTCTTATAAAAGGTTCTCACTGCTTGATGAAGGAGACTATAACTACTCAATAGTCTTTTTTCAATACTTTTTTTTGTATCAAACATTTAGGAATAAGGAACTTTCAGTAAGTAGAAAATTTAAGATATTAACCAGCAGTATAAGTATCTACATCTCACAGTATCAAAAACCAGACCGGGTTTCTAGAGCTCCTGTGGGAGATTTTGCATAGATAAACGAAGGAGAAGTCAGAGTAGCGGTACTGAATTTTAGTCTATGTCCAACTGTTTCAATCATAGTGCATTTGTATAAACGTAAACAAAGATAATCCAGAAATCTGTGTGATTATCTTTTTGTTAACTAAGACCATAAATTACATTAGATAAGATTAAAGTTACCTTATGTCTTCCTATTTACTTATAGAACATTATAAATAATCACATTAACTCTAAAAAAATGAAACTATAAAAAAAAGAAATAGCTAAAAATACTGATCTTTTTATATTCATTTAATATATCTAATAATGAATTAGTAGATAAGTATAATTAGTAAGTTTATCTACAATCTACACAAATGAATAATTGTGCAATCAGGGACAGAAAAAAGATGACTTAGTAGTCAATTTTTTTCCAAGCTTGATATTTGTACCCAACACCCCCACAACCCGTTAAAATTTAACCCCGGTCCAATCGTAACAATGTTTTTTAGAACCATAATTCACGCAAATTCCCAATGGGAATAAAGTAAAAAAATATTTCTAGAGGGTTGATAAAAACACAAACGACCCCCCAGGAAGGGTCTGTACGTCTGTCACTCTTGCCCGGGTTAAGATAGACTTTTTTTATAGACGGTTATAAAAAAAAAATCTGTGTACATGAATATTTCTTTATGAATCTAAATTTATATTTAAATTTTTAATAGAAAATATTAAAACTAGTTACAGACGCCCCCCCCCCCGCCCTTTTAGTTGAAATGCGTGAGTTCAACATTTTTTGCTTACAATATTGTTGTATCTGGTCCAAATGTCAAATAGCTATGGTTCTAGGCTTGAACCCCCCAGCCCTTGGGGTAAGGGCTGTAAGTTATACTAGCAGCCCATAGTTAATATATAAATTAATTCACGGAAGTTATTATGCTCGTGAATGTACTACATAATTTAATATGAATTTTTACTCCATAAGTTTAATATTAAATTTTTTTTGCACTATGAAGAAAATCGGGTAATAATTGTATAACAAGATGAGTTGGAAAATCAGATCAATTTATATTTATTAAAGACACACTATGTATTCAAATCATCAGTCGATGGATAGTCACAATCATTCTAGATATCTAACAAAAAGTGTGAGTCGCGGTAAGTATAACTCAGCCCAGTTATTAAGACCCGCATGAAATAATACACTCCGTGATTTTCTGTTGTTTGACAGATTGTGTTTTGACAATAGACTGATATTGTCTGATTTTTGCTACATAAATATCAATGATTAGTCTAACTTCATATATTGAAAATTTCATTTATCTTCTCAAAAGATTGACGGCAGCCCTAACGTAACTCATACTCAAACCTGTAGAAGATTACAACACCTCTGACTTGATCTATCATACGACTTCAGTCTAGAAAACTACATTATTCAAATTTTTCTTGGCGAATATCTGCAAGCATATTAACTGATTATATCCCACTAAATACTGTTTATTAGACTAAGATGAATTAAATAATAATTATTCTCTTTGAAAACATAGAATTCGAAAGAATATTTACTACTGATATGTTAAGAAAAATTACCCACCAAGAAAAAAGATCGAGTGATTTATCTAGTTGCAGGATTTAAATAAGACGTTCGAGCAAAGTTTAATGCTAATGTTTATGTCTTTGAACATTAATGCAGCCTATTTTACTAAATTGCCAGTATTTAATTATCTTATTTAACTATACTCTTCTTTTTTTATTAATGTGATATTTATATATATTATTTTGAGGTGCTGGGTTTTTTTTTACTTGGTTTTAAGTTAAGGACAATAACTAAAAAACTATCTATTAAAATCTTTTTTAAATAAATTTATCACTTAGCGACTCTGTATAAGATTATCATCATCTTTCAAGATGATTCTTGTGGCGGTCGTTGTTTGTACCGGATGACCCGAAGACTCAATTAGTTCAGTTGTAAAGTACTCCCTTGGTATACGAGTGTCAACACCATAAAACAAGTAGTTAAATTACAAGTCTAATTCTTTGGTAGGGGAAAAGATATTGAAACCCTCAACACTTAAGTCCTTGGATCTTGAAAGGACTGAATCTGCGTCCTTGTGAGATGTAAAATAAAGATATATCAGAAAATTTTTTAGGAAAACTACTTCAAAAGTTGAGTTAACTAGTAAAAATATAGTCTTTCTAATGTAAACTAACAGCTCTCTAGTCCAGTGTCGACCAGGGTTGTTATTGATTGTAATAATGTCATATCTTTGATGATCTAGATATATAGGAAGCGATTCAAGTTGTTGAAATACACTAGCTTGACTATTTCAGTAGTGTTTTGTTGTTCTTTAAATTGTCACATTTAAAAACAATTGATTTTTCAAATTTTTTTTTTGTGTTATGTATTTTTTATTCAAGTTGATTACTCTGTAGGTATTTCTGTTTTTTTCAAGCAAAATTAACATAGAAAGTAAAATTTATATAAAATTATATTATTTTCTGTATAAAATTAAAATCCAGATTTTTGCAATGTAAAACGTTTTGTTGAGTTGTTGTAAGGTTATAATAAAAATTAAATTTTATATTAAATGTTAATAGTTAATTTCTTTCTTGTTAATTATCTATTCTAACGATTTTGTGCTTGTCTATGTTTGCATCAGAGTTTCAATGTTAAATTAAATTTTTTTTTAAAGAGTTATATTTTGAGTTAGGTATTTTTAATTAACTTGTGTTTCTTTGTAATTATTGTTTTTGTTGTGCTTGCAATGTTATAATTTACATTAACTTGATTTTTCAATTTTAATTTGTTATTTATGTCTTTAAATTATATAGGTTTACAATTTTATGGTTGTTTTGCCTTGGTTTAGCATGCCAAAGCTACAGTCTATATGTTTTAAAATTTTAATTTTGAATTTGTTTCATGTAATAAAAGAGTTTTAATAAGTGATTTGGGTTGTTGTACTTGACATTTTCAACTATAAATTCTCATTATTTTTAATATGTATATGTTTATTTCGGTAATTGAAATTAAATATTTTTAATATTTATTATGTGTCTTTTGGTTCTATAAATTTTAACAGTTTATTTCTATTTTAATGTAATTGTGAATTGTTTATTTCTCTTATTTAAAGTAACGATTGTTAATATGTCAGTATTTTGTTTTGGTTCATTAAATTTTAAATCTTAAATGATCAGTATTTGCAATATTTAAATTTTAGTTTATGTCTTTTAATGCTATTTTTAGAATATTTAAATTGTGTTTTGTCGTGGTGTTCTATTTAACATTTACATTCTACTTATTTATACAATTTAATTTTTACTTTACGAAAATAAATGAAAGATATTTACTTTTTACCGATTTGTTCTTCATTGTTTAAAATATAAAATATTAATTATCTTTAATTGAATAATTCCATATTTTTTATCACCAATTGTAATTAAATATAATTACTATTTCATGTTGGAATGTTTGTTCTTTTCATTGTATAATTTGCATTATTCTGATATTTCAAACTTTAATTTTTATTTCTTTACCTGAAAGGCACTTGATGTTATATTTAATTATTGGCATTTTGTTATGCAAATTAACACAGTGGTTTTCATCTTATTCTTAATTTATGATTTGGTATTACTTTATATACATTAAATATAATGTCCTTTTAAGTATTTTATTGGTGTTCTTGATATTTTAAATTTTAAAGTTTATTGATATTTCACTTCTCTGACTGGATGTTTTTATGTTAAATGCACTAGTTGTTATTTTTAATTCTTTATTTTGTCTTATTTACAGTGTCAAAATTTCTTATTAAATATTTTTAAATTATCATATCTATTTTCTTTCGCTTATTGAAATTGTATGACTCGTTAAGTAGTGGTTGGTAGTAGTTTACAATTTCACATTTACATTCTTTTTATTTTTTAAACTTCATTTAGAATTTATTTAATTGAATAAAATATTATTTATGTTTAGATATTGTTTTTTCGGTGTATCACGTTTAAAACTGTCATTATAGGTATTTTTGATTTCTCCTGAGTTATTTTTTTCTTTGAAATTAACTTTTTTGAATATATATTTATTGGATTTTATTTCTTTAAAGTTTAAAATTTAAATTCTAATGCTTTTTCAAGTTTCAGTTTTTATATCGTTAGTGTAGTTAATGAGTATTACTATTTAAGTAGTGTTTTATATTTTTGTACATTTTCACATTTACATTAAAGTTTAATTTTATTATTTCTGTATTTATGTAGCTATATTAACTTAGCTTTTTTTTAATTACAATTATTTGGTTTGAGCGAAATTTAAACTTGCAATGTCTATATATTTTTAATTTTTATGGTTTTATTTTGACCGTTATATTATATATGTTTAAAAATTAATTCGTGTTTGTCAGTTGTTGACATTTTAAAATATTGTGTCTACATAATTGGATAGTTTAATGGTTAAGTTATTAATTTTACTAAAATAGTGGTACAATTTATCTCTATGGTCTTATCTTGGGAAAGCATAAAAGTGACAGTATATTTATAGATAAATTGGCAATGTTTTTATAGTCAGATTTTGATATATTTATTTTCTTGTTTTGTCTCTGCTTGGTGTTAATTTAATTTTCAAAGGGAAAGCACACTTAATTGCATATTTTCGAATTTGATTTTTTTCGAGTCAATAAAATTTTTTTACTATTTCAAGGTTTTTTGTTTTTTCTGTCAAGTGTCAAATTAAAATTCTATTTAATTTTATATTTTATTAAGTTATGACGGAACATTAAATTAACTAGTCTTACTCTATCAGTATGGTCTTTTTTGTTTTTAAAGTGAAAATTTGTAATTAAATATTAAAATACAAGTAATTTTATAATTAATATAGATTTGATCTATTGCTTTTCTATGTATGTAGGTTTTATTCGGGGTAGTAAAATTCAAATATAAATTATAATTGATTTTAAAGTTTATTTGTTGTTTTCTTTAGATTTCTAGAACTTCTTTTTATCTTTAATTATGGTCTTTGTTATCTCTTCATTTTAACATTTTCAGTATCTTTTTTTTTAATATTTAATTTTTGAGTTCGTTCTTTTTATTTAAATATTTTTTATTTTTAATGCTGTGTTTTTGTTTTATTTTAATGTTCACTGATAATGACTAAATATTTCTATTTTTGATTTTGTTATTTATGTATATAAATTATTGAGGGTTTAAATTTTAAGATTGTTTTGCCGTTTTATTCTATGCCAAATCTCCAATATCATTGTTTTTCATTTTTAAATTGGAATGTCGGTCAATAAATTAAATATTTTCAATATTTAATTCGGTTTGTTGTGATTTAAATTGTCACAGTTACATTCAATCATTAGCATTTTTTACACCTCCCTCAAAACTTAGTTTCCCCCTCCTAGAATTATTTTAACTAAATACTTGCCCCCACACTTCATATAGAGTAGCCAAAATAGAACTTAGTCAATTCTAAATTTCATCATTTTTTTTCATGTTATTAATTACACCGAAAAACAAAATTGAACATCTAAAAAGCCCCCGATAAATATTCGCTAGTTTGGTGTGGCATAGCAATAAAGTAAAATAAAAAAATATGTTTCAAGGAACTGCGATTAGTTCAGAAAGAAGCAATAGTCTATTTCTCCTAAAGCATTTCAAGTCATATGTTTACCGGGGTATTAAATAAGTACCATTTTTCCACCCCCCTCAAAACTTAATTTCTCCTCCTAGCATTATTTTAAATAAATACTTGCCCCATTGGGACTTGTTCATTGTCTTGGGTATCTACGATTTCTCAGAGACCACTGGCCTAATTTGGCTTTTGTGTGTGCCCCATTGTTTTTTTGTGGGTTCCATTGTAACGGAATCCCCGTGTAACTGAACCCCAAGCAACTGAGCCCTCGTGTGTCTGAACCCTCGTGCAACTGAGCCCTCTTTAACAGAACCCTAACGCAACTCAACCCCCCCCCCCCGTGCAACTCCACCCCATTTAACTAAACCCCGTGTAACTGAACCATCGTGCAAGTGAACCTCCGTTCAAGTGAACCCTCTATGCAACTGAACTCCCGTATAATAGAACCCTCGTATAACCGAACCCCCATACAACTGAACCCTTGGTGCAACTGAACCCTCGGTGCAACTGAACCCCCTAAGCTATCTGATAAATGGAGCTTACCATAGAAGTTACAGCTAGCTGGCTACAAAGTGTTCGTGGGGCATAGTGAATCACGCTTTCTCTCCTCAAATTCATGTCAGTGCTGCCAGTCTCATGATTGAGCTTTGGTCATTCTTGGCTTGACGCCTGAATATCTGAGTTCTGGAAATAAAAATCAATTTTTAGTTATTCACTAGATATTTAAATACGATGTATGAAAAAAAAAATACAATTTCAATTATTAGCTACATTTGAAATTTACTCAGAATATTAATGGTGGGCACCCCTTCCTCCAACTCCTCTTTTTTTTCAATAATTACCATTTTAGTAAATACACATGCGTATATACAATGATCGTCTCAATTATGTATGGCACGGAAGATAATTGCTATCAGTTGAGTTAAAAATCGAAATTGTTAGGAACGCTATTTTACTGAAATATCGCTGTACATGGCAATCTACTTAAAAGCTAGTAAAAAATATACGATCTGAGGCATTTCAAGTCGGATGTTAACTGGATATGTAATTAGTACCATTTTTACACATCCTTCAAAACTAGATTCATCCTCTTAGCATTATTTTTAATCCCAATTTATAAGTTCGGTTAAGCTATGAATGCATATAGCCATAAAAGTGCAGTTTTTTGACACATAAGTAACACACCCTCCCCCAACAATGCAACAAGAATGAGCCACAAACACATAGAAAAAGGTATATAAGATACATTTTTAAATAAGATACATGAAAAAAAAATACAATTTCAATTATTAATTTATTCAGAATATTAACAGGGAGTGCCCCTTCCCCCAACTCCTCCTCCTTTTTTTCTCTAAAATAATTACCCCTTTTAGTAGATACACACACGTACATACAATGATCGTCTCATTAAGTTTGTTTAATTAACAGCGCAGTGAAATGTAATCTCACGAGAAAACAGCATTCTAATCAAAACAGCTGTTATGAACATGTTTATCTCATCATAGCTCGCATATTTACAGAAAGTTCACCTTTCTGTGTGAAACTCAAAATGATAGATAATTCTTTGTGAAACTCATAATGCTAGATAGGTCATAAAAAAGGTTATATTTGTCGAAGAATAAAGTATATTTACTTACCAATATAATTCTTTTATTGTCCATTAGAACGAGCGAATTGATTCTCATAGGTTTGTTAGAACTTCTACTAATCAACTGACACAGAATGAACAATTTGTTAAATATATATAGCAAAAAAAAGCATGATTATAGCCAACTGTAAACCCGTATTTCTAGAATCAGACCATTCTTTGATTACGCAATTTGACAGTTTCTAGTTTACGGTAAAAAAAAAAATGTTATGATGAAAGTGCCTCAAAACCAGTCTGCTTACGTTATATAATCTCAATTATACTCTCAAAAAGTGTTAGATCACTTTATAGGTATATAATATAAAAGGATTGGTCGCTTTTTGCAATGTAATCTTCAAACCACACTGTATATTCTTGTGTAATTCCATGTAAACTTTAAACCTTTATATAGATTACTACTAAAAAAAACTTCGGGTTCAACTACCTCACCAGAGCCCGGGGGAACTAAGGATTGTAAGTTGTGCCTTGGGGGCATATAAGACTTTAATGGAAGAGATGGTAGTATAAACTTCGGAGGGGACTCAAATGACAAGAAGTTCAAATTTCTGGTTCCCTTTTTAACAGTCAAAAATTATCCAATGCCGACTAGCCCCCCCCCCCCCCACCCTCTTTTCACCAAATGCGTCCAATTGAATTTTTTATATATCAATTTTGTTAAAAACTCCAGGGATGACAAAGACACCCAGAACCCGGGGGTAAGTATTGCAAATTATGCGCCCGGGGCATATAAGATTTTTATGGAAGGGATGGTAGTGTAAAATTCGAAGGGGGGCTCATTCGATTGTAAATTAGAATTTCTAGTGCCCTTTTTAAGAGTCAAAATTGATCAGAGAGTAACTGCCCCCCCCCTTCCAAGGCCCTTTTCCCCAAATGCACCCGATGAAAATTTGGCACGGCCATTTTATTCAAAATAATTTAAAGATAAAATAACCAAAACTCTGGAATGGATACAACCCTCCAGAGTCCAGGGGCAAGTTTTGTCAGTTATACACCGGGAGCATATGAGGCTGTGGCTCATTTGAGCCACAACCATCAAAAGTGGCTCATTTGATTGGAAATTGAAATTTCTTGTTACTTTTTAAGAGTTAAAAGTGTAAGGAGGGCATTTACCACTCCCCCCTCACACACACCCTCTTTTCCTAAGCACATTCAATCCACTTTTCTAGATAGCCATCTTGTTTGAAATAGTCCAACGATTAGATAACAAAACCTTTGGGGTCAACATACTCCAACAGAGCCCAGAGGAAGGGTCGTAACTTATGTCCTGGGGTATATAAAGTTTTTTATAAAAAAGTTAAACTTCGGAAGGGGACTCAAATGCCTAGAAATTTAAAGTTCTAGTTTCCTTTTTGAGAATCAAAAGTAATCTGATGGCAATTAGCCCGCCCCCTCCCCAACCGTCTTTTTCCCAAATGTGTCCGATGGAATTCTTGAGATTTTCGTCTTGTCCAAAATAGACCAAAGATCATATAATAGAAACTCCAGGGTTTACGAAACCCCCCAGAACCCAGGCGAAAGTATTGTAAATTATGCCCCGGGGGCATAAAAGGTTCTTATGAGAGTAATGATCGTATAAACTTTAGAGGGGGCTTATTCTATTCTAAATTGAAAGTTCTAGTTCCCTTTTTAAGAGTCAAAAGGGACCGGATGGCAACTAGGGCCCCTTCTCTCTCTACCCCAAATCCATCTAATCGAATTTTTTAGATATAAATTTTGTTAAAATATGTCAAAAGATCAGACAACAAAAACTCCATGCGAGGGTTTTGAAAATAGTTCAAAGAATAGATAAGTCTAATCCCAACCCCCACTCAAAAAACTTGGTAACGACATTTAATTCAAAAAATATTGGCAACTCAGCCCCTGGCCATCCATGGCTTGACCCCCCCCCCACCAAAAAAAACAACTTATTAGCAATATTTTATTCCAAAACTTGTGATCGATAAAGATACCAAGAACAGTGAAAATGAAATGGAATTTGAAACGTTTCGACTGATAAAAGTACAGAAAAAAAAATTGTAAAACAGTTTGGTAAATAAAAGTACGAAGAACCGTGAAAAAAATGGGAATTTAAATAGGGTTGATTAGTAGAGGTACCAAGAACCGTTAAAATAAAAATGGGATCTGAAACGGTCTGATCAGTAAAAGTAGCAAGAACAGTCAAAATTAAATAAGGTTTGAACAGGGTTGCCGGTAAAGATACTAAAAACAGTGAAATTAAAATAGGGTTTGAATCGGTTTGATCAGTAAAAGCACCAAGAAGATTGAAAATGAAAGGGATTTTTATCGAGTAAAAGTAGCAGGAATAGTGAAATTAAAATGGGATCTGAAACGCTCAGACTGATCGAGGTACCAAGAACAGTGAAAATGAAATGGGGTTTGAACCAGTTTGATCAGTAAAGATACGAAGAACCGTGAAAATGAAATAGGAATTTGAATAAGCTTGATGGGTAAAGATACCAAGAACAGGAAAAATGAAATAGGATTTGAAACGGTTTGATAAGTAAAAGTAGCAGCAACAGTAAAAAATAAATGAGATTTGAACAAGCTTGATTGGTAAAGATACCAAAACAGCGAAAATAAATTCGAGTTTGAATTGGTTCGATCAGTAAAAGTACCAAGAAGAGTGAAAATGAAATGAATTTTATTCGATTTGATCGTTAAAATTACCAAGAACCATGAACATGATAGGGGATTTAATCGTTTTGACGAGTAAAAACGGCAAGGGATTTTAATAGTTTTCATGAGCAACAGGAGCAAAAACAGCGAAAATTAAATGGAATCAGAAACATTTTGGCTGATAAAGTACCAAGAAGAGAAAAAACGAAATGAGGTCTTAAACGGTTTGATCAGTAAAAGTACAAAGAACCATGAAAATGAAATGGCAATTTTAAGTTTGATCGGTAAAAATACCAAGAACAGCGAAAATAGAATTGTATAATTGTATGTTTCTACCATTCTGTGAGCAATTATGAAATCAATATTCTGACTGA
This sequence comes from Artemia sp. Qi Xiang Cuo, assembly GCF_049724085.1. Taxonomy (NCBI): domain Eukaryota; kingdom Metazoa; phylum Arthropoda; class Branchiopoda; order Anostraca; family Artemiidae; genus Artemia; species Artemia sp. Qi Xiang Cuo. The sequence goes on from NW_028297440.1 coordinate 482,141, forward strand.
AGTGAAGCCTTGCTCATATGCATACGTTGTTGTACACCTGAAATGGAAATCACAATAAAACTATAACTTTTTTATTTGTGTTTGTTGTTATTATGTGCCTGTATCTCATCACACAGTAGATAACTAGTTCAATTGTACTCCATAGGCAGCGCTACTAAGGGATCTGATAATACTACGAAGTTTATAACGCTCCTGGATTGACGGCTCCCCAGCCTAATTAATCGCCTCACAAGGAAATTCAAACCTAGTGCTTTAATTCATTTTTTATTTTCTTCCGTAGGAAGTGGCGCGGTCAACCATTTATCTTAATCCCCATTACAAGTAGTGTAATCTTTAGCGGCACAAATTTAAAATAGTAACAGCATAATAGTACTTAACGGCACAAGTGGCGTGATGCTTAATGGTACAAGTGGTGAGGTCCTTTCCATCCCCCATTGCAGTTGGTGCAGTCATAAGCGGAACAGGGCCAACAACCATTGAAATACACGAACCATTAAAATTCCAACGGCAGAACCGGCGGTATCTGAAGCTAATTAAGCAAATTCCCCTGGCAGAACTAAGCAAATTTCCACGGCAGAACTGGCGCGGTCAGTCTTTATTGCCACAAGTGTAAAACTTATTGCACCTAGTTTGCCACAATAGACCTCATTGCTACAAGTGGCGCGGTTGGAAAACTTGGAGGAAAACAGGCGAACTAGTTATACTACAAACTTCTTAATTTAAATTTAAATCATTGGATAGATACAGACTTATAAGAAAAAGTGATTAGGCCTTTAACCGCTAAGTTATTATAGGAAACCCTTTTAGAATATCTCATAGGAGATAGCAACCTCCCCCAAATAGGTTAAGTGAGAAAAATTATGGCAACCCTTTGTTCGGAAGAACAAATTTTACCGCCAATGGTGCACGAGGTTAAAGGCAGTGAAGATTGCAAACACCAGTACCTCACAATGCGTACCAACAGAATTTGTATAACCCTCCCTCCAATAGACAAAATAATTATCGATTCGAAAACCCGAATACTCGTCAAAACCAATATGGTGCAAGGATGGTATATAGAAATCCCGAAAATTTTCTGACGGGAAATGCAAATTTTTCAAGCCTACGGCATTTGCCGTTGACGCCAGCACCCGGCACTGGCGCAAGAAGTCCAAACTACCGTAATGATACTTGGCAAAATCACAACTAATGTAAATCATTTGGCTAGATATTCCATGGACATATCTGAGTCTCTATTGCAGACACCGACGTATGAAGTAAATCCTCAAGGAAACATGTCAGGGCCCTCAGAAGAATACATTAGACCCAGAAGGGTCATAGAATATTTTATAGATCCAACCCAATAATATTACCGTCCTTTTTTAATATTAATAATAAAAAATCTTTATCTAATTATTTTTGTAGGGCGAATTTTTACTTCAATGAAGTTATTGACTCCAGAGCAACGGTTAATATCATTAGCCCATGCTTGTTTAATAAGTTGCCTCTGTGAATTAGGTAACAGAAAAATTTTGATAGTCCAAACTGAACTGGTGTAACAGGGCATAAATTGGATTCGAAAGGTCCAATTCGCCTAGACGTAAAAAGTAATGATAGATTTTTTCCGACAAACTTTATAATATACAACAATTTCCCGTATGAAGCCATCATCGGAAAAATTTTTTAAGGTCTAATAGAGTATTATTAGACGTAGTGAACGAAAGGCTTGTGTACCCGGCAAATACCCCTTCCCCTACCTAAAGAAATTGTAACAGAGGTTACGAAGAGAATGTAACAGTAAATAAAATTTCTGGCGGTATAACGTCGCAATATTTTGAACATCATGTCTCGCTACAAAGAGGACATGGCATAATCAGAAACTTGTTTACTTATTCTGGGAGACACTGCAGAAATGACGTAAATTTAAATAATAAGTGGAATGAATCTGCAAAAATAAAAATAGGAGATATGTGACGATATAGGTCGAAGGAAATCAAGGAAATAGTGGAATTCTGGAAAAAAGTAGGGAACCCTACTGCTGTTCAGGTGCAGCCAATGTCATTGGCAGATAGCGCCAGCCTAAATTTAATAGACAATTAAAATAAAGAAAAATATTATGGATTCGCAATACGGAAAACAAAAGAACCTCCCAAAACGATGGAAAGAATTCAAATATCACAGATGATTCAACCAGTGGATAGCAAATCCGAAATATGGTTCGCGATCCCGTCGAATGAAATTTCTGAAAATCTGTTATGCGAAGAAAAGATTATATCTTACGACAAAGGAGAAGGTTTTATTCCGGTAACTAATAACCACAAAGATCATACAATTACCATAAAAAAGGAAACACGTCTAGTTCAAATCCAAATTATCTTGGAGAATTATTTAGATAGATGGGAAAATTCCAAAAGAAACCTAGTTAACGGTATTAAAACCTCAATTAACAAATACCCTCTAACGAAATCATAATTCTTAAACAAATTTTATATGGATCATATTACTGACTTGGGACTTAAGAAAAAATTATGCGACTTTTAATGGAATTTCAAAGATGTGTTTTCCGCAATTCCGCAACTGAAGATGACATCGGACTGATACCGTTTTATGAAAATTCAATTCTAACGACCGGTAATCCTGTCGCGAAACAGCCATATCGTATACCGCATAAGCACAAAGAGTGGTTAAAAAATAAAATTCAGGAACTAGAAGAAAATGAGATTATACGCCCCAGTATAAGTCCGTATTCAGCACCAGTAATCTTGGTCCCAAAAAAGAATGGTGACTTGAGGCTTTTAGTAGATTATAGAGCCCTTAACAAACAAGTAGTTAGTGATAAATTTCCTTTACCGAGAATAGACAAAATCCTTGGGTCTATTTCAAGTAAAAACAAAATTTTCACTTCTCTGGACCTGACCCAAGGCTACCACCAAGTGAAAATAGCCGAAAAAGATGTCTATAAAACTGCTTTTTCTACAACTGAATGCGGTTCCTATGAATACTTAAGAGTACCTTTTGGACTTAAGACAAGTTCAAGCGCGCTATGTAGATCCTTATTGCATCTATTAAGAGGATTAAAGAATATCATTCATTTTGTTGATGATGTCTTATAAGTAGGAGAAAATGCTGAACAACACTTAGCAACACTAGCTAAAGTGTTCGATAAATTCAGAGAGGGCAATTTAAAATGCCGGGCCGAAAAAGTAAATTTATTTCAACCTAAAATTAAATTTTTAAGAGTAGTGGTGACGCAGGGACAGATATCCCCAGATCCAGACAAAATAAAATGTGTTGAAAACCTCAAACCCCCAAGAGCTATGAAAGAATTAAGAGGAATTCTAGGTCTTACTGGCTACTTTAGAAAATTCGTGCGCAATTACGCCCAAATTGCGAAACCCCTCAAGGAGTTAACTAAAGGGAACTCCCAAAATGTTACCTGGTCCCAGGAAGCTCAAACTTCCCTAGACCGTCTCAAAAAGGCACTCACTTCTGAACCAATATTATCATTGCCTTATTTCCAGAATGGACAATTTGTAATTACAACTGATGCAAGTTGGAAGGGCATTGGTGCTATTCTTTCGCAAATAATTCCGGTAGAAAACCCTAATCCTCTAGAGGGAACGCCTAAACAAAAAATAATAGAAAAAGTTATATGGTATTTGAGTAAACTTTATCAAAAGGCGAAAGTAGTTATTCCGCCACAAACTTAGAATTATTATCTATAATCCACCACTTGGATAAATTGAGACACTATTTAATTGGTAGAAAATTTAAGCTACGTTCAGACCACAAAAGCCTGCAATACTTGCATACTTTTAAAAACCCCACGGGAATTCTAGCTAGATGGATTATGAAAATCAAAGACCTAGATTATGAATTTAAATATTTAAAAGGTAAACAAAATGCAGCCTGTGACTTCTTGAGTAGATTCCCAGAAAATATGCCATCGGAAGCCGAGGAAAACAAAATTAACGCTATCAATACTAAGAGTAAACATAAATGTAAGAAAAAAAAAGTCAAAGACGCAGTAAAAGAAAATAAGGATAACTATTGTCCCTTGTCTTTAGAAAATATAAAAAGAAATAAAAAAAGGACGAAATGTGCTTAGCACTTATTAATTATTTTGTGAATGATGATGCGTTACCAGATAAATTCAAAACTCTTAGAAAAGAAATAGATAATTTTTACTATGATCTTGATGAAGAAATATTATGCAGAATTGTGACTGCTGAGGCAAATATAAACCAAAGTTCAATAATACCTGTATTACCCCAAAACTTAATAATACTTGCCTTTGAATATTTTCACTCAGATATTGGTGGACATTTAGAAATAATGAAAACCTTCCATAAATTAAAACAATATTTTTATGTGCCGTCGGCATTAACAAAACATAAAGAATTTGTAAGTACGTGCGAAGCGTGTAACTTAAGAAACAATCCCCAAGCCTATCCTAACCCCCCAATGGGAAGAGTCTCGGCAGCGAGGTTCCCCTTCGATATTGTCTCATTGGATTTATATCGAACCAGTGGAGGATTACCTGTTTCGAACAGAGGCCATTCTTGTATCCTTTCAGTTATAGATCACTTTTCTGGTTTCACTTTTGCTAAAGCATTACAAAATCAAGCCGCGTACGCTACGTGTTAAGCGTTAGCGAAATTATTTTTAAAATTTGGCATTCTAAACAAGGTTATAAGCGATAACGGAAGCAATTTTATTTCAAAAGTAACAAAAGACATAATGAGTTTTCTTAACATAGAGAAATTGGTGACATCTCCATATCACCCACAAGCCAATGGTAAAATAGAAAATAGGTATAAAATATTTTCGAATGTATTAAGCATTTATACAAAAGACAACAGGAACGACTGGGATCAATTCTTACCGTATCTATTCAACATAATCAATACTGCTTATTCAGAAACAACCAAAGAAAACCCTTTTTATTTATTATTTGGTCGCGACTTCAGAATACCGTATCATGAAATTGTTGAACCCCGACAGTATTATAATAACTCGGAGGATTACAAACAAGAATTCATAAATAGAATGAGGAAACATATAAAATAGTAAAACGAGAGTTGGGAAAATGTAAAATAAGTCAAGAGCTAAGAAACCTACGCAAAGTCAAAGGGAATATATATTTCAAGATAGGAGATTGCGTCTACCTAAAAAATGAGCCAAAGGCGGAAGGCAAGAAACTTTCCAATAAATATTCTGGACTGTACAGAATAGTCAAAAAGTACGATAACGATTTTACTTTTAAAATGGTGAAGCCCGATAATGGAAGAACTTACAAGGCACATGTTAGACGAATGAAAAGAGCCAAATTCCCGGAAAGATGGGTATCGCGACCCTCTTCTACCGATTTGTCAGATGTAGAAAACGAGCCCCCTATATCAAGATTGGCTGATCTAAAACCCTTTAATTTCAAGCAAGACTTTTTTAAGAATTATAGTGATCAGGAAAACTTTAAGAATTTTTAACTATGAAAAACCTAGTTATTCCCACAAAAAAGTCCCTAATTCAAGTGAGAATAAAAATGCCAAAAAGCCCAAAAATTTTATCATCAGAGAGGGCAGGAGAACTAGATCATACGATATCTCCAAAAACCCAATTTTTTCCTGATAGAATTTTGACCCCTTCTCCCCCCAAAAGATTTCCTTACGATAGAGTTTCCCCAGCAACCCCAATAGAGAGACCCCTGTCGCTATAGGAGGAATTTAACAAAGCTGTAGAAACTCCGGGCATTACTGTGAAGAAAACTCCTCCCAAAGATTCAATTAAAACAAATCTGCGAGAAGCTATGGATTTAATAAATTTCCCCATAAAAAAGAGGCAAAGTACATTGCCTTGGAATCAAACTCCCAAGGATACCCAGGACGTACAGTATCATGATATAACTGTGTCCAAGGTCAAGCCTAAACAATGGACTTCATGGAGGGAAACACTATTGCAAAAAATGCCCCATCCCCTGAAGACATGGCATTTAAACAGTGGAGGAACCCCGCAAAAACTTTCGATTCCTCTCCGAGCTCTCAAGAGTCTTTCAAATCTCCCGAGTTGAAAATTCAAGGCGAGGACTTAGAGAATAAACCCTCTACTTCCAGAGGAGTCGAAATTTACGAAGGAAGGGAAGGCGATACCTCAAAAACGCAAAGTGCAACTTCTAAAAGTTGTAATGTTGAATCATCGGAAACCAGTTCCGAAGAGTCTGACGGCGAATCAGACCATATGGTAGTTAAAGAAACATGAAAGTCAAAACCGACTTCAGCGGCCGTGAATGCAAAAGAAACAAAATTAAAAGGGCAAGAATTTTTGAAAAAAAAATACAAAAAGTTTGATCTTATATCCCTAGCAAAACCGAAAAATAAAAAACCGCAACAACTCTAAGAAAAAGTAACGACACAGTCAGGTAGAATGGTTAAGAAACCTGATAGATGGAATTACCCTTAGTCAGTACAGGATTAAGAGATTTTTGATAGTTTGGGGTCATAAGGGAACAATAATTTAAAACTCTTTGTCTAGAAATAAAAATTATATAGCTATAAAAATACTAAAGAAAATTTTGTCCAATATATTTCAGTATATGTGTAGTATATCAAAAATGAATTCTTGTGCAGAAGGCACACGGCAAATAGTTTTACAAAAACTAATATTGCTGAAAACAAAAAACTATTAGTATAAATATACGCAATTATGAACTGATCATTTTCAGATATCATGACGACAGGATCAAAGTCTATCCGTAAGACAATAATTGATACTGAATTTATCACAATAACAATCGCGAAGGAAAGCATTATATATTCGTCAACCACCAACATAGTATATTAAAGAATATTTTTTATTCTCGAATCATAGTAAAGATTAAAGAATATTATATATTCAGCAGCCCCAGCACCAACATCGCTGGTTGACGAACAAGGAAATCAGATATATGCGAAAGAATGGGATTTAACCAACAATCTTAAAGGGTATGCAACCCACACTTATAGGTATGGATTAGCATTCTCGAATACCCCCAAATATCGTCCAGCAAGAGGGGAAGTCAAAACAAAATATAGAAAAAGAAGCACGAAACAACTTGGTTGTTTACTTTTGTTAATAAGATGTCTACAAAAGAACCTCAATATCAAATATTTCTACTCTAAAGGACCCACTCAAACAGACCTTTTACTCCTTGATAAATCCAGAGCCCCCAAAATTTGCTATAATTTAGATAAAAATCCCCAATTTGTCAAATATGAAGGCATACATCATCCTTTATCAGAAATTCAATATTATAAACAATTTTTATTTGACCCTGAATCTGAGGAATACAAATCCCTGGGTAGTAAATTATTTCTAAAACGAATATAAACACACTAAAGAAAAAGAGACGCCTATAAAAATAATAGTAAGAAAATTAAAAGAAGATTCTAAACTCTAAACCTAACAAAAAAAAAACATCATAACCTCTGTTTTCGAATTTTTTTCTTCGCAAAAAATAATAATAATAGTGAATCAAGTGAATATAAATCCTCAATGTGTCAAATATTAAGGCATACATCATCCTTTATCAGAAATTTAATATTATAAACAATTTTTATTCGACCCTGAATCTGAGGAATACAAATACCTGGGTAGTAAATAATTTCTAAAACGAATATAAACCCACTAAAGAAAAAAAGACGCCTATAAAAATAATAGTGAGAAAATTAAAAGAAGATTCTAAACTCTAAACCTAACAAAAAAAAACCATCATAACCTCTGTTTTCGAAATTTTTTCTTCGCAAAAAATAATAATAATAGTGAATCAAGTGAATCAATATTAATGAAACAGCTTATACTCTACCCAAATTTAAACCATACATTTACCTCAGTGCTTAGAGGATTAATAACCGTAAGAGATTGATAACTATCTAACATCTCGATAACTACCTATTAGTTATCAATAATAGGAATATTTAACTATGGAATATATCAATCTCATATATATATATAAATTATTTTGTCTTAGTGCAGATTCTAATAAATCTAATTGTAATAACGAAAATTATCTTATTAAAAGACATATAATGAAAATAGGTTAACAGCGTATTTATATGTTGCTTGCTTACTTATTTATGTGTTGCTTATTCGAAAAATATAATGTAAGATTAAGTCGTATAGTAATTATTAACTAAGCCTTTAAGGTATATCACAACCAAAGTAAAGATAAGACTTCCGTAACCATTCCAATCCCAAGATATAATCCATAAACAGAAATTCTGTTTTGTGTTTACAATTTAGTTTTGTTCGAGCAATGCAATAAAACAGTTCAAAAATTGAATTGATATAAACTATTATAATAAAATAACCCAAGTTAAAACTTAAAACGCCCTAACTATTTTGAAAAAAATGAATTCCGCAAAGATAGGTAAAATTAAGGATAAATTAATTCTAGAAACAAACAAAAAGATGAGGCTTAAGAATATCATCATAGTCCTCGTTGTTCACGCAGCCGACCAAGATATCGTAAAGCATGGAGTAATATACAATCATGAAAATTCATTGCTAGCTGGCCATAATGCATGGAAAATTTTTATGAATTTGGACCTCAAACCCTTCGAAACCTTGTTTGAACAAGTAACAAGACTAGAGAAAAACACGAATGAACTCAAAGAATCGATATTTCAATTCCTAAGATCGGATAAAGGATTACAGGCTAGTAAAATAATGCATAGTAAAGATAATAAAGAGTTTCAAATTCCAGTTATCCCCAAACAAAAATAAAAATTCGTAATAGACGAATTTAATAAGAAAATGGCAGAAATTAACATGGCAATTGGAACGAGCATCAAGGAAGACTGAAGGAAAAGATCAGCGAATAATATTGAATGCTTGTTGATAGACCTTACTGCAATGAAATCTATTGAAACACCTAAATTACTGGCTACAAAGAAATGAAAATCTTATGATGGAAATTACGCAATGATAAATGAACTACCAGGCCTATGGACCTTTCTAAAAGAATTATGGCAAAGTCATGCTCAGAAAAACGTCACGAAACGGACATTATCCAAACTAAGGAAGGAAAGTAGTAACAAACAAAATACCGATCTCAAGGAATTAAACATACCAAGAAACAAGTTCTCAAGTACCCAACAAGATCATAAATATGCAAATCCAACAGAAGGAAATGAAAAAGATATCACAACAACCACAACTACGTATGAAACCCCAACCAAAGAGATATAATCTTCAATATTGGAAACCACTGCACACACAGTGCCAGAATTGATCGCACTTAGCAAAGAATCACCTGGAAATTCAACTAAATTAACTTATCTAAAACCCACGACATTTACAAAATGGACTTGGTCAACAGGGCCCACGTTTACACACACCCATCCTATTGGCAAATTCCTTATAAACGCAAGGGCAAGAATCCCGGTAAGACATACCGAAATACAAACAATAAAAGTACAAGGGCTTAAGCCAGAAGAAAAGAAAAATAATAATAAAAAGAGGAAGAAGATAATTACGTGCATAAGAAATATTGGACAATAGACGGTAAACGTACTTGTGCTAGACTAGCCATGGCCGACGAGCCGACAAAAGAAAGTGTCGAACAATTACCTAATCTAAATGAGAAAAACGCCCAAAAAGTGTCAACTCATCAAGCTTTCTTAATATTATACAGACAGAGACTACAAGCCTTATTTGAACTATTTAATACGGAAATACAAAAATTAAAACAAAATACCACGAAGATTTTTGAAGTATTCTTTCGAAGAAATAAATACCGTAGGTCTACAGGCCTAACTCCCATCATCGGAGAACTCGCCTCCCGCCTTTTTGGTTTGACAACGGAGGAAGACTTAAACAGCCTGAGGGAAAATGTAAAAAAGTCGAATAATGCCATGAACGTAACATTACGTGTTCAGAAAATATAAGCCAGTATAGCAGATTACCAGAGAGATAAAGTTGAAATGATATCTAAGAAAATCTCAAAAACAGTAAACGTAATGAATTATTTAAGGAACGAAGTGGATCGCGTGGTGACAAACACGAGCCTTACCATGGTATCACTCGATACAATTACCATGTCACTACTAAATCTGGCGACAGATTTTAGTAAGTTCGAATTTGCATTATTTGCCCTCACGGGAGGAACTTTTGTCATACGACCTAGTAGATCCTTCTAACCTAAAAAGTATGTTAGACGAAATAAAAACGCACCTAACGTTTGGTTTATATTTACCCATAGATCCAGAAGTATCAAATTTATTTCTTTACTATACCAAATTAAAAGTCCACATCACGGAAATAAATGAACAGTTATTCGCAGTAGTAACAATTCATTTGATAATCCAACAATCGATATACGACTTGTACAAAATTTCTACCTTCCCCGCCAATATAAAGAGGACAAATTTATTTATGACTATCACACCGGAAGCAGAGTATTTACTTGTTGATCAAGAAAGACGAAAATACGCCCTACCCGATCCACAAGACTTAAAAGTGCGTATCATTCAAAAACCTAGTATGCCGGCTTACGTTACCTATTTATAACGTCAAATCTGGATCTTGTATGGTAGATATATTTTTAAAAGACACACAACAGGAAGAAATACCTAATTCGTGCGAAGCTTTGATAGGAAGTACTTAGCAAGAAATATTCATACACCTTAGAAATGATGTTTGTTTATTTTCTGTTCCAAAAGAAACTGTTGGAACTTTGTCTTGTTATAATAATACAGACAGAATCGATCCAAGTTACAGGACCGAATTACTATTACAAGATGTGGGTACGATAAAAATAAAACAAGGATGTCGACTCGTAACTAAACAGACGACTGTTCAAACGCCGTTAATAACAACAAGAAAAAATATAATAAGTGCTAAAATAATCAATTTTAAGGCAATCAACCTGTCGTACACTATTCCCAATATAGAAAGCGAGGAAATGAAAACCTCAATATGGTCCAAAATGAAAAAGAATGAGGGAACATTACCGCTTACAAAAATAAGAGGAGCATTAGACTCCCAGATTCCCCTATTTACAAATGAAGACCAGAGATTAACGCTCGTGGATAATACATACGGATTATTCTCAACCAATTTTTGGTGGAACATACTACTGACCGTATGTCTCGTATTCGCGATTTCTCTGACTATGAGAACCTTACTGACTTTTAATTATGGAAGAATTTTGAGACTAAGAAAGCAAAACCCAAAGGAAGAACTCGGGGAAACGGCTGAAATGCAGAAGTTCAACCCGGAACCACAAAAAAACGGCCAAGGCTAGAAAAGGGGCATAAATTGGAAAACGAGTGGGTATAGAAGTGTCCACTCGTCCTTGCTATGTCTAGGTCCCTCATTGTAATTGTCGTTTAGGTAAAACTGTGCGGTTACGACGCTGCAACATGCGTTTCTTAAACAGGACGGACGTGCGTGAACAATGAAGGCATGAAATATTTTGTAAACTGAGACCTCAAACTTAATAATGTAGCGTAACTTATGTTTAAATGATTATTTGAAATCTAATGTAAAATTAAATAAGTGTTGAAATAAAGTGTGGAAATTGAAATAAAGTGTGCGTAATAGCGTATACTATCGAGCATAATAAGAGACACTACTTAAAGCTACAGGAATTAATCTCTTATATCGTCGTTATTCTATGACAAATTAGAAGAAATTCTTCTGTTTTAGGTTTACCAATAGAAATTTTATTTGAAACGAACATGATAAAAATGTCATTTCGCTAAAATAAATATATGTGTTATATTATTAGTGTATTTGTTTAATATTTTCTCATAGACTAAAACTTACCATAAATGTACCGAATCGTATTACTTATTATTCATTATGACAAATCATTTTAAAGAACGTATTATTCTGCCTCGTTATTTTTATTGCAGGAATTGGAATGATTTATCGGAATTCACTCATTACAATACGTTCTACAGTGCAGATACAAGCTAGAAAAATCTATTTTCATCATCCCTCAACCAACGAAGAGTACTTACCATAAATTACAGGCAACGAAGCTAGGACGAAAATTACGGTTACCTTTTTGATCGTTGTTCCTCGATCAAAAACCATATTATGTACCAGATAACACTATCTAATGAATTTCAGTATACAGTGCATTATCGAACTATGTAAACACATCAATCCTGAGAACCCCATCGACCAGTACAAGATATAAGTACATAAATATCACCCTTGATAATCCTTATGGACCCTGCACCATATTACTGTATAGTTATGATATTTGATGAACCCAAATTATTTACGTGTCGCAGATTCACGCGTTGAATCCCTTTCCACCTTTTCTTGGGAACCATCCTATCACCTCTATCAAATGTGAAAAGTTCCTATCTCTGTTATCCCATAAATGTTACGAGATAATTTCTGAAAAATGGACCTGGAAACCAACCACTGAATTACAGAAACGAAAAGTAACCCCAGTGACTAACCCTCAATGACAATATAGTATTCCCACAATTTAAAGACGATACGTTGAAGGAGTCACTAAAGTTTGAAGTCGACCCATTTCAAATCCAAACACCAATTCCCCTGTGATTAACCAAGCAATCACCGCAAAAGCTAATAGATGCAAGCCGTGCACGAACAATTTTATAAGAGAACTTAATCTCTAAGTGCCTGAACGAACAATATTATACGAGAAATACATTCTCTATGTACTTTGAAATATCCCAAGAATGATATGCTGAGAAGAAAATCAACCCATCTATTATCAACGCGGTCCCAGTGTTCAACCCCTTAGCGATAAAGCACCTTATGAACTATCCTAAAATAGCAGTTGAATGAACTCTGATAGCAAAATTCCACACACCTGTAGTTAGAAGGATCATTCCCTGTTTGATAATTAAAGAAAGCACTTCTTCCAAGATGAACCCAACCATGTTCGAACTATTCTGTGAAGAAACTATACTGTAAGTGTTTTTAAATTTTTTGCCAAGACGAAAAGAGTGAAGGACCATAATTTACAACAGAAGGAGTGAGCACGCTAGGAGACACGTAAGGTGGTGAAGTAGGTGGGAATTGACATATGTCACATTTTAATAGTTTTGATAAATTAACAACTTCGATACTTATTATCAGAATTATATAACGAACAAACCCAGTGAAAGTGTTTTAATAATCACCAGTGAATGTAGAGAACATATTATTATATGCTTTAAGTCGTTCATATATATATATGTATTGCTAGTTACTTAGATAGAGTTAATGTAAAATCAATGCATTTCCCCATTAATTTAGCGTAGATAGGAAGCATAATTATCCTAAAATTAGCAAAGGAAAAAAACTTGTAAATGGTGAATTTTCCAAAAAAATCTTGCAATAATAGTAGAATAGTCCCAACCACATAAACCATTTCCCATGATAAAGTTTGATACAGTTGGAAATGTAGGAGTCATCAGTGTTAGATGTAGAAAAACTAAAACAAAATCTTTAGTATAGTAACTGGGCTATAACCTTAGATATTCTTAGTCCGGTGGAGGAACTTAAGAAAGGGATATACAGTAAAACAAAAATAACAATAGAGAAAATTTTTAAGCACTCTTGATAAAGCTTATATAAAAGTATAAAATAATACAATGCCAATTAAAATTACGTAGGACCAATAGTAAATAAATCGCGAATATTTCAAAAACCCAAGGGCAAGCAAATCCTAATGACGGGACGTCATCAAATAATGGGAAGGGTAATATGTACCATGAGTAATATGTGATATATTTAAAATACAAAAATAAAATTCTTTCCTTCTAAGGATACTTCCGACATAAATTAAACTCCCCCTAATTAAGCTTAAATCCCGTTTCAAACTTGAGTCTAAATTCTTAATCAGCAAAAGAAATTGCATTTTATTTTCAGCCAAACATCGACACTAATCAAGGAAGGCGGTTTTCAATTTCGCGAAAATACTTGGCAATAAAAAAATCACGAGATACAAAGTTCACCGGAAGTTTAAGTTATCATAGGAGTATGAATGTTTAATCATCAAAATGTTGAAAAATTATTGGATGGGCAGTTAGCATAATGAGTTTAGTTTGCAAACATAATTACAAGGTAGCGGGCCCTCCACAGGAGCTAGGCCAATCGTGAAATAGCTCTTAGCGTGCAGAATCAAGAATAGTGTTTTATAGTGTTAGAAAAATGTTTTTTGGGTCATTATTCAGAACCAAGGCATTATCATGACACACCTTATGTTTCTATCATTCCGTGAGCAATTATGAAATCAATAATCTGACTGAAGTGAAGCCTTGCTCATATGCATACGTTGTTGTACACCTGAAATGAAATCACAATAAAACTATTACTTTTCTATTTGTGTTTGTTGTTATTATGTGCCTGTATCTCATCACACAGTAGATAACTAGTTCAATTGTACTCCATAGGCAGCGCTACTAAGGGATCTGATAATACTACGAAGTTTATAACGCTCCTGGATTGACGGCTTCCCAGCCTAATTAATCGCCTCATAAGGAAATTCAAACCTAGTACTTTAATCCATTTTTTATTTTCTTCCATAGGAAGTGGCACGGTCACCCATTTATCTTAATCCCCATTACAAGTAGTGTAATCTTTAGCGGCACAAGTTTAAAATAGTAACGGCATAATAAAACTTAACGGCACAAGTGGCGTGATACTTAATGGTACAAGTGGTGCGGTCCTTTCCATCCCCCATTGCAGTTGGCGCAGTCAAAAGCGGCACAGGGCCGACAACCATTGAAATACATGAGACAATAAAATTCCCACGGCAGAACCGGCGGTATCTGAAGCTAATTAAGCAAATTCCCCTGGCAGAACTAAGCAAATTCCCACGGCAGAACTGGCACGGTCAGTCTTTATTGCCACAAGTGTAAAACTTATTGCCACAAGTTTGCCACAACAGACCTTATTGCCACAAAAGTTATTCAAATCTGACTTAGTTTTCACTATTCTTGCTACTTGCACTGATCAAACCGTTTCAGATCCCGTTTAATTTTTACTATTCTTTGTATCTTTACCAATCAAACTTTTTCAAATTCCCGTTTAGTTACTGCGGATCTTCGTACATCTACTGATCAAACCGTTTCACACCCCATTTCGTTTTCACTGTTCTTGGTACTTTTATCAGTCGAAACGTTTCAGATCCCATTAAATTTTCATGGTTCTTGGTACTTTTGACGATCGAACCAACTAAAATCCCTTTATATTCACTCTTCTTGGTACTCCTACTGATCAGACCGATTCAATCCCCATTTTATTTTCACTGTTTTTGGTATCCTTACCGATCAAACCTATTCAAATCTTATTTAATTTTCACTGTTCTCGCTACTTTTACTGATCAAACTGTTTCAAACCCCAAATCGTTTTCACTCTTCTTGGTACTTTTATCAGTCAAAACGTTTCAGATCCCATTTCATTTTCACTGTTCTTGCTACTTTTACTCGTCATACTGATTAAAATCCCCTTTCATTTTCATGATTCCTTTTACTTTTAATGATCAAACTGATTAAAACCCCCTTTCATTTTCACTCTTCTTGGTGCTTTACTGATCAAAACGATTCAAATCCTATTTCATTTACAATCATCTTGGTATCTTTACTACTCAGCCCTATTCAAATATAATTTCATTTTCACTGTTCTTGGTACCTTTACTGGTCAAACCGATTTAAATCCTATTTCATTGTCTCTTTTCTAGGTACCTTTATCGATTAAACCTATTCAAATACGATTTTACTTTCACTCTTCTAGGTATTTTTACTGCTAAGTTCTATTCAAATACCATTTCATTTCCACTTTTTTGGTACCTTTATCGATCATGTACAATCAAATGCCATTTCATTTTCACTGTTTTTCATAATTTTGCAAATAAAAACGATTCAAATATCGTTTCATTTCACCGTTCCTGGTATATTTATCAACTAAATCAATTCAAATCTCATTCCATTGTCTCTGTTCTTGGTACCTTTATATACAAAACCTATTCAAGTCTCATTTGATTTTCACTGTTATTGGTGCTTTAATCCATCAAACTGACTAAAATTTCCTTTCATTTTCAATGCTCTTGGTATTTTTACTGATCACACTGATTCAAATCCCATTTTGTTTTCACTGTTCTAGGTACTTCTTCAAACCTATTCAAACCCCATTTCATTTTCACTGCTCTCTGTATTTCTAATGATTAAACTGATTCAAATCTCATTTAGTTTTACTGTTCTTGGTACTTTTATTGATCAAACTGATTAAAATCCCCTATTCATTTTCACTGTTCTACTTTACTGACAATATACTATATTTGCTGACAATTTGTATTCAAATCTCCTTTCATTTTCACTGCTCTTGGTTCTTTTACTCGTCAAACTGATCAAACCATGATTCTTTATACTTTAATGATTAAACCGATTACAACCCCTTTCATTTTCACTTTTCTTGGTACTTTACTGACCAAAAACGGTTAAAATGATATTTCATTTTCACGTCTCTTGGTATCTTTACCGCTCAGCCCAATTCAAATATCATTTCATTTTCACTTTTTTTGGCACTTTTACCGATCAAACTGATTCAAATCCTATTTAATTGTCTCTGTCCTTCATACCTTTATCGATAAAACCTATTAAAATTTTATTTTATCTTCACTCTTCTAGGTATTCTTACTGCTAAGCCCCATTCAAATACCATTCCATTTCTACTTTCTTGGTACCTTTATCGATCAAATCTAGTCAAATCCTATTTCATTTTCACTGATTTTATACTTTTGCTAATCAAAACGATTCCAATATCGTTTCATTTCACTGTTTTGGTATCTTTATCGAACAAACTTATTCAAATCCTATCTCACTGTCTCTGTTCTTGGTACCTTTATCGATCAAACCTATCCAAGTCCAATTTCATTTTCGCTGTTCTTGGTACTTTTACAAATCAAGCTAATTCAAATTTCATTTAATTTTCACTGTTTTTGGTACTTTTATTCGTCAAAGTGATCAAAATTCCTTTTTATGTTTACTGCTCTTGGTTCTATTACTCGTCACACTGATTCAAACCCAATTTGTTTTCACTATTCTTGGTACTTTTATCGATCAAACCTAGTCAAACCCATTTCATTTTTATTGTTCTTGGTATTTCTACTTATCAAACTGATTCCAACCCCTATAAATTTTTACTGTTCTTTGTACTTTTATTGATCAAACTTATTCAAATCACAATTAGTTTTAACTGTTCTAGGCATCTTTACTGATCAACTTTATTCAGTTCTCATGTCTTTTTCGCTGTTCTTGGTATCTTTACTGATCAACTCTATTGAAATTTCATGTCTTTTTCAGTTTTCTTGGTATATTTACTAATCAGCTCTATTCAAATCTCATTCTATTTTCAATGTGTTTGGTACCTTTACTAATCAACCCTATTTAAATCTCATTTCATTTTCTCTGTTCTTGGCATCTCTACGAATCAAATCTATTAAAATCTTATGTAATTTTCAATTTTCTTAGTATATTTAGAGATGAACCCTATTCAAATCACATTTTATTTTCACAGTTCTCGGTATCTTTACTGATCACCTCTATTAAAATCTAGTTTTATTGTCACTGCTGTAGGTACTTTTACCGATCATCCATATTCAAGTCCCATTTCATTTTTTTGTTCTTGGTGCTTTTATTGTTCAAATCTATTCGAATCCCATTTTATATTCACTCTTCTTGTTATATTTCCCTCTTTTTTCAAATACCCTTTGATTTTCACTCTTCATTGTCACTGCTCTAGGTACTTTTACCGATCAACCATATTCAAGTCCCATTTCATATTTTTGTTCTTGGTGCTTTTATTGTTCAAATCTATTCGAATCCCATTTTATATTCACTCTTCTTGGTATATTTCCCTCTTTTTTCAAATACTGTTTTATTTTCACTCTTCTTGGTATAATTACCGCTCAGCCCTGTTCAAAGACCATTTGATTTTCACTTTTCTTGGAACTTTTAACAATAGATGAGATTAAAATCCCCTTTCATTGTCACTGTTCTTTGAACCTTAACTGATAAACCTGATTCAAACCCCATTTGATTTTCAACGTTCTTGGCACTTTTACCAATTAAACTGATGAAAATTCCCTGTAAATTCTAAACCTTCTTTATTCAACGTCACAAGAGCTCCAATACCGAACCATGCTACTAAAAAGTTTTCTTTCTTTTTCAATCATTTTTTTGTTTATATTGCTCCTTATCCTTGTTTATTAGCCCTCAGAAGCACTCCAATACCAAACCATACTAGTAAAATGTCTTAGTATTTTATTTCAAACCCTTTTCCCTTTATATCGCTCATAAGCCTTGTTCAATCACCTTCGCAAAAATCCTGTATCAAACCAAAATCACACGGGAAACAAAAATTACTATCATTTGCTACAGTTTCCCATTTTTGCCGAGAGGGTGAACTGTAAACTGATATCAAACATGAGGTTCCTAATAATGTTTAATTTTGATCTTAAGTAATATCATTTGGGTGAACTAGATTCTGCATACCAGCCTCATGCCCTGATATAAGGCACCAAATTGCTTTTCTTTCAAACAGGACAATTACGGTGTGCCTACCCGAAATTCCATTGGAAATGAAAAATTGCTATAATTTGCTGCTGTTCTCCATTTTTACATAGACGGTGAACAGTAAACTGACCCCAAACAGGATGTTTTATGCAATGTTTAATTTTGATCTTACGTAATATTTTTTCAGTCAACTTGATTCTAATTACAATCTTCAAGCCCTGATCTAAAGCACCAAATTGCTTTTTTTCAAACAGGGCAATATTAGTAAGGGTATATGCTATACTACACTTGCTTAGTATAAAGCGACCAGAACACGACATATTCTGACCAAATGATATACTATACCGAGGTAAGACCCCCGAGGAAGTAAATCCTGCTATTGTTCATGCAAGAATTATGTAAATGATATACCTTACGCTACCTTATTTATATAGGTCAATGAACCATATTATGATGTTCCCCAAGCACAGTATAGCATTCAAACGGTCTGAAGGGTCTTAACTCAGGACCTGAATATCCAGATAAAACTAAATGACAATAATATGAATAAATTTTTCTTATTTGAAATGAATGAAACCGGTAAAGGGTCGAAATTTTAATCGCCTAGCAACAAAAGGTAAATATGAGATCTTGACTCTCACGCAACATCATATAAATATCAGAATAGGATTAGCATATATTCATCCTTCACAAGTCGACTGGTTCGATTGAACAAACTACACTTCTTGTCTGTGGTCACTATAGTACACAAGTATCAAGTGAGGAGTGCAGCCAATATAAAATATTGTTTAGTATTGGAATTGAAACTAATAAAGTCGTAGGTGCCGAGAAAAGAATGTTAATATAGAAATCCGGAATATGCATGAAGTTGAAACTAATAAAGTCGTAGGTGCCGAGAAAAGAATGTTAATATAGAAATCCAGAATAGTCCTTAGAAATCAAATAGTGATGGGGTTAGAAATTTAAACGAACATAATATGAATAAATTTTTGTATTTGGATTGAATGAAGCCATTAAAGAGTTGAAATTGTAACCACTCACCAACTAACGGTAAATTTGATGGAATGGTGACTCCCTAAGAGATATTTTTTTGAGGAATGTCTTGACAATAATCATTTAAATTTCCGGTGATAGTGAAGTCTGAGGGGTGGTACACTGCCAGCCAATACCTTTTGAAATGGATTATATAATATTGGGAATATGCATAAAGTCAAAATTAATAAAATCGCATACATTTTAAGCAACGATACGACAGCCCTTGGACATCCATATCTCAGCCACCAAGGACACCAGCCATCAAAGACCCCCACGACCAAGGACCCCAACCCCCACGGACCCCAACCTCCAAGGGCCCCAATACCCCCTCCCACAACTTTTTGGCGCATCCACCCCACTTTTTTTACACTTTTGTAAGTTAAATTTTCTTTAAACTTTTTTTTTAACTTTTGTTTTTTTATATATATTTTATTAAAATATAAATTTTTTGAACTTTTTTTTACATGTAATAAAATGTTTTATACAGGTTAAAAATTTTTTTTATATGTAATTACATTTAATAATTTTCTACATGTAAAAAAAATTCAAATTTAACATTTTCGAAATTTGAAATCAGAATGATATATATAAGTTAGTCGTGATTTTTACTATTCTGAAAAATAATATTTGTAGTAACACTTCTTTTTTTTACTTAGAATTTTTTCAGACTACATGTCTTAAAATGACAGGAAATATACTTAAAACAAAAAAAAATTAAGTTTAATATTTTCGAAATGCGAAATGAGAATGATATAGATGTTTTAGCCGTGATTTTTACTGTTAGAAAAATAATGTTTTTAGTAACACTTTTCTTTTTTTTGACTTGGAATATTTTGAACTTGGAAATTTTCAACATTTTTTTTTCTAATGTCTTAAAATCAAATAAAATATACATAAAACAAAAACAAAGATTCCTATGTGATATTTTGAAATACAAAATGAAGATGATATAGATATATGAATCATTTTTTTCTGATATTGTAGTGTTGTGTAGTGGTTTATCTTGTCAGTCTTACCTCAGTTGATGTTTCAAAGTGAAAGCACTTTGAAACAACAAGAGAGGTAACACTGAAAAGATAAACAACGACACAAGACTACAAAAATATCCTGTCTCACTTTTATACAAAAACATTTCAAAATACACTTTGAAACATCAACAGAAATAACACTGACACGATAAATCACGAGAAAACACTACAAAAATATCCTAAGTCATACGTTTAAAATGAATAAGAAATTCCAAAATACACTTTGAAACATCAAAAGAAGTAACACTGACAAGATAAATCAAGACACAATACTACAAAAATATCCAAAGTCATACATTTTAAACGCAAAAATTTCAAAATACACTTTGAAACATCAACAGACGTCACTCAAACCACGACACAACACTACAAAAATATCCTAGGTCATACGTTTCAAACGAAAAAAAAAATCAAAAGTGCATTTTGAAACATACTGACAAGATGAATCACAAAACAACACTACAAAAATATCCTAAGTCATACGCTTCAAACGAAAAAATTTTAAAATCCACTTTGAAACATCAACAGAGGTAATACTGACAAGATAAATCACGACATAGCACTATCAAAATATCCTGTCATAAGTTTAAAAAAAATCAATCTGAAATGCTGTTTGAAACAACAAAACAGGTAACACTGACAAGTAAATCACGACCAACAATTCAAAAATATCCCAAGTCATAAGTTTCAAATGAAAAAAAAATCCAAAATGCAATTCGAAACATCAGCAAAAGTAACACTGTCAATATAAACCACGACATAACACTTCAAATATATCCTAAGTCTTTCGTTTCAATCGAAAAACTTCCAAACTGCACCTTGAAACATCAACAGAGGTAACAGTGACAAGATAAACCACGACGCAACACTACTAAAATATCCTAAGTCATACGTTTCTAACAAAAAAAATTTGCAAAATGTACTTTGAAACATACTGACAAGATAAATCACAACACAAAACTAAAAAAATATCCGGCCATACGCTTCAAATTAAAAAATTTCAAAATGCACTTGAAACATCAACAGAATTTAGCACTGACAAGATAAACCACGGAAAAACACTACAAAATATCCTAAGTCATACGTTTCTAAAAAAAAAATCCAAAATGTACATAAATACAGGTAGCAAAAGGCATCTCATTTGCATAATTCTTGCATGAACAATGGCATGATTTTATCCCTCAGGGGTCTTTCGTCTGTATAGTATATCATTTGGTCGGAATATATCGTTTTCTGGTCGCTTTATACGATGTACATGTAGTATAGCATACAACCCTTACTACTGACAATTACGGTGTGCCTGACCGATATTGTACTGGAAACAAAAATTGCTATCATTTTCTACAGTTTTCCATTTTTCCATTTTACATTTTTACGGTGAACAGTAAACTTATCCCAAACAAGAGGTTTTTCATAATGTTTAAGTAATTTTAAATTTTCTTAGTATCTTTACTGGTCAATTATATTAAAATCTCATTTCATTTTCACTGTTCTTGGTATCTTTACTGATTAACTCTATTCAGATCTAGTTTCATTTTCACTGCTCTTGTTACTTTTACCGATCAATCCTATTCAAATCCCATTTCATTTTCGCTGTTCTTGGTTCTTTTATTGTTAAAACCTTTTGAAATCCCATTTTACTTTCACTCTTCTGTGTATCTTTACCGCTCAGTCCTATTCAAATACCACTTCATTTTCACCCTTCTTGGTACTTTTACCCATCGATCTGATTAAAATCCCCTTTCATTGTCACTCTTTTGATACTTTTACTGATCAACCTGAATCAAACCCCCTTTAATTTTCACTTATCTTGGTACTTTTACCGATCAAACTGATTAAAATTCCCGCTCGATACTAAACCTTGTTTATTCACCCTCACAAACACCCCAGTACTGAACCATACTAGTAAAAAGTCATTTTTTTTATTTCAACCAGTTTTTTCTTTATATCGTTCCTTATCCTTGTTTATTTACCCACGCAAACACTTCAATACCAAACCATGCTAGTAAAATGTCTTTGTCTTTTTTATTTCAAACAATTTTTTTTTTATATCGTTCATAATCCTCGTTTACTCACCCTCACAGACAATCCCACATCAACCCCAAATTATACTGAAAACGAATAATTGCCATCATTTGCTACAGTTTCCAACTTTTACCAAGATGGTGAACTGTAAACTGATATCAAACAGGAGGTTCCTAGTGTAAAGTATGTAGAACATTAATTCGAGAAGCTTTTCCAGGTGTCGCATTTCTTAGTTATTTGGGCATTTATGTGTCAACGATAGCGGTCCAGGGGGGGGGGCCACGTGGGACTAAAGCTAGTCGTGGGAAAGGAGCTCGTTCCCAGGCTTGGAACTTCTGTTCCAGGAAAGTTATATTCTTGGTTCATTTCTAAAGGGAGTCCATCTTTCGCCTTCGTCGTAGCTACTTGTTCTTGTGCTACCTTGTTTTCTCTGTGTGTATTCTCAAGTTATTCAATAAAGACCTTATACCAATGTTTACTGACTATCTTCGAATTTACGTAAACCATTACATCTGCCAATTATAAAATGGCATATAGAAAGAAGTAACCAGAGGTTTACAGAGTGGTGGCGAGTAGTTAAAACTAGTGGAGCATATATCACTAGTGGAAAACCTCCAAGTGACATTTGAGTGACCGTTATAAGTACTTACAACATCTTACGCTAAATACTAGCAACATATTGAAGAGCTATTTCGCCCGCTACCGAAATTGCTTGTGATATTGAGCCGCAAATACTGCAAAAGACTGATTAATAAGACATCGTAACGTTACGAGCTATTGAACGATTTTCTATTCAAAGCGCCTTCTTGAAAAACACTTTCGTTTAAATGAACATTTTGAAATAGGCTGTTACACAATGCCTAATATGGATTTCCTCGCGATAGCTTCTACCTACTAATTCAAATTTCTACAACTGAGAGTCTTCGGTTGATTTCTACCTTCACTTAGCCATTCTACGTTTGGTGGTTTTTTTTTACCTGATTTTATACAGTCGACGTGTGATCTATATTTGACAGTTTCCAATCAAAATTTAACATTTTGAATTCGATAATCAAAAATTAATTCTCAATTGTGACTACATTTGACGCTAGTGATTTGATTGAGACCAACTGCAATTGGATTTGGAACCGACTATCTTTCGTAAGTGATTTAACAAGGCTAAGCAACCCAGTAAATTTTATTAGACCCTTGGTGTTAGAAGTGAAGTTTATTGCCCAAAATATAGAGTCCGTAATTAAAGAACTGTGTTTAAAACCAATATTTAAATTTTGAGAATAATTGCTTTTTCAAATTTTAATCTCAATATGTCAGTTTTTATTCCTATTCTTGATCCGGCGGAAACTGGATATAACAAAAAGGTTGCTTTTGATTTTGTAAAACAGTGGAGGGGAAATGGAATATTTCCACCTCTTTTATTTGACTCAAATGATCGTGATTTGGATTAAGATGAACTTTATGATTACCTTCAAAAGATCAAGACATGGGTCCCAACAAACCCTACAACTCTCCTGAGCACCACCCCAATTAATCCTCCAATAGAACAGCCTCAACAGTCCCAAGTAATAGGATCTCTAATTGACCCTTCTTTCAGTAATAACGCCACTCACAAAGGCAGAAAGCGGAAGAATAATTAAGTTTGTTACAAAGTTTGTTACAAATACAAAATTGATTTGTTGCAAAGTTACAAAAATTTCAGTTGTTGTTAAATTGGTCTGATTCAAGAGCCTTACAGACCGCGTCACTTTTGGCCCATGGGTTGTTTCGCCCCTTTTTTGAGAATCTGGATCCCACGATTATAAATTTGTCAAGTTTAAAAGGTGGATTACTTGTAGCATATGCCCCAGGCAAAACAGTAGGCAAAATGGTTGCAGAGTTTGTAGGCGCGGCTCAATTTAAGGATGAAACGGTATATCTGTTCTATAGAAGGATGCAAAAATTAGGAAGGTCATTTAGGGTGTCCTTAGAAGCCAGGGATGATGGTGTAGTTCTTGGAAGATTTGCTCTTAAATGTATTCAAGGAGTGGATCAGACCGTCCTACAAACGGTATTTGTTAGAGAATAGTGCAGAAATTTTTTTTGTTTAGAGTGATGCGTATAAGGTTGCAATACAATATGAACAGATGAACAGATAGTGGGGAAAGGAGACACGTCTTCTTTTTCCGATGAATATCTTTCTGCGCTGACGAGGGTGAAATTTGGACTCAATGATAATGAGAAGGCACTGCGAGATGGTACTGATTCCTCGCAGGGCGGTTTGGCTACCCAGGAAAAGGGAGCTGGTTTTGAGGTCCCGTGGGATGGTACTGATGCCTCACGGGATGGTTTTTTTTTGTTGCACTGCGAGATGGAACTGATTTCTCGCAGGGCTGTTTGGCTACCCAGGAAAAGGGAGCTGGTTTTAAGGTCCCGTGGGATGGTGCTGATGCCTCACGGGATGTTTTTTTGTTGCACTGCGAGAGGGTACTGATTCCTCGCAGGGCGGTTTGGCTACCCAGGAAAAGGGAGCTGGTTTTGAGGTCCCGTGGGATGGTACTGATGCCTCACGGGAGGGTTTTTTTTTGTTGCACTGCGCGATGTTACTGATGCCTCGCAGGGCGGTTTGGCTACCCAGGGAGAGGGAGCTGGTTGTAATATCTCGCGATATGAGGTTGATGCCTCACGGGATGGTTTTAATGCGTAGCGCTAATAGTTATGTAGAGATATCAACAGTAGTACTGCCGTTTGTCGAACCACAAGTTAGTAGAGAAAAACCAAATAGGTCTAAACCGAGGCGTTCCGCAGCGATAAAACCCCGAGGATTTTATTGGGAATAATATCTTAACGTCATTGCAGCATGGTATGATTTTTAAAGTTTCTGCAACTTCATTTATTTGTCGCTGGTATCTTCAGGATTAATTAGCCTTTCCCGGTCATTCCTTTTGCCCTAATTCACAGTTTATACATAATCCCAACTTTCCTTGTCCTCATCAAATTCAGGGGTATGGGGAACAAGTCTATTTTAAAGCATACAAAGAAAAATGAAGTGTTAAAATATCCAGTTTACGACTACTGTTGTTAGTGTGGTTCGTTTATACTATGTAAGATTTTACTTATGAAAGTATTGTGTAGTGTTTGTATTATGTAATTGTTTACTAGTTCATGCTGTAGAATGTTAGTAGGCGAGAAGTGAATGATTTGGGAAGTGAATGTTTTGAATCCAATTAAAGTTTGGGGGTTTAATGAGAAGGGGATAAGCCAAATTTGGGAAATTTAACTTAAAACAGGGGGGAGAATCTGTAAAGTATTTAACATCAATTCGAGAAGCTTTTCCGGGTATCTCATTTCGTAGTTAGTTGGGGATTTATGTGTCAACGATAGCGATCCAGGGGGGAGCTCTTGGGACTAAAGCTAGTCGTGGGAAAGTGGTCATTCCCAGGCCTGGAACTTCCGTTCCAGGAAGGTTACATTCTTTGCTCTTTTCGAAAGGCAGTCCATCTCTCGCCTTCGTCGTAGTTAGTTGTTCTTGTGCTACCTTATTTTCTCTATGTGTATTCTCACGTTATTTAATAAAGACCATGTACCAACGTTTATCGTGTATCTTTGGAATTTACGTAAACCATCACATCTGCCAATATAAAAAGGGCATATAGAAAGAACTTAAATAGAGTTTTACACCTGTCTTATCATCACGTGAATACCGTGTTAACTTATTGACCATTTTATAACCAAATACTGTCTTGGTTATAACTACATTGCCTACAAAATTGCAGCAGTCTGTAGCCATTGCTGTTTTCTTTTCCAACACCACATTTACCAAGGCTATGATATCATCAATCCCTAATTCTACTGACCTGGGTGTTAAAATTTCCTAATAAAAAAATATAATACTTCTAAGACCCTGTCTATTTGTACCTGTAACTGTTAGTAAAATTCATCTGAGTCCCTAATATCTCCGTCAGTCGGTTCTACAGGGGCATATACTACTATGACTGATACTCTGTACTTTTTAGCCATAAAATGAGCGATAAATATTCCATTATTAATACCTTCTCGTCCTTTCAGTCTGAGCAAATAAATTCTATATCACCTAATTTCATTTTTCCTAACCCTGGCATATGAGTTTCTGAAGTCCAGTTAGATAGTGTCTGAATTTGTCAGTAAAAATGTCGACACGATAGTTATTTTTTAACGTCGTAACATTCCAAGCTAGAATTCTCATATTCTTAAACCATTGAAATCACTTTGGCCTCAGGAAAAGCTTTGATCCCAAAACCCAGTGCAGGACGGGGACCAGCACATCTCAGATCAACACCAAGAACCAAACAGCAGGAACTCCCTGAGACCTCCAATTGAATGGAGGCTTTTTGCAATCCCGGGCAAATTTTGGTCACTAAATGGTTTTCAGAACTTGGCGATGTTTTTTTATCAACAGTCATATTCCTGAAACAGACAATCTCAAGCAAACTACCTTCGACTCATTATATATCCATGTCTACAAGTATTATGTTACTACCATGGTAGATAAACATAGGAAAAGGTTGTTCAGCCCAAAAACGCTGGCCAAAACAGACCAAGCCCAGAATAATTAGCCATTAATCAAAAACTCAGTCGAGGCTCAAGCTACAAAGGCTCATTATCAGCAACAGCAGAAATATATTTATCTGACACCTTTAAAACCCAGTCCTTCTAATAAACTTTATTGTTTATGTTTTGTTGATTGTTTTTGTGCTTGATGTTTTCCTCGTAGTGTATCAAGCATAGATGTCGGTGTCTTTTTTTTTTCTGTGTCTTTTTTTTTGTTTGTGTCTTCTAACTGAGATCAGAAACTTAATTACTACCTAATTTTGCCAATTACATCTAGTAAAATGACGTTAGCACACAGTTTCACTCTCATATGTAACCGATACATCTTGGCTAAGCATCAACATTTTTACCCTAAAACAATTGTCATTTTTTCTTCCTTCGCAAAAAGCATCGAAAAGCTGTGGTAGCTGACAACCTTTATCAAATATATATATATATATTATATATATATATATAGATATATATATATACCTATATAAAATAGATATATATATATATATATATATATATATATATATATATATATATATATATATATATATATATATATATATATATATATATATATATATATATATATATATATATATATATATATATATATTGGCCCGTACAAACAGCTCCTCTCATTTCATCTGCCATCAGCGGTCCAATTACCTGGAACACGTATTTTGGCAGAAACTTTCTCAAAAATACCTTTGAAACCAACTCGAGACTTTACAACCTACTTGTAATTCCTAAAACATCTAATAAAAACATTGCACTACTAATTACCGATTTTTATATAAGTATTGGACTAAATTAATTTAAATTTAGATTCTTTAAAATTTTGTGTAACAACATTGAAGCCAAGTGTCGCGTTCAAGAGAATTCTGACTTGTCTACCCGGGAAAAGATCGAATGTCGGTTATGTTTATAGTGGTTTAAATGTTCTCCGGAGCACTTGCATCTCGGTCCGGGTTTGTATAATGGTTGAGATAGGGAATGATCATACTGTCTTATATCTACATACAGTGGTTAATCTCAGGAATAAGCATATCTAAAGACCTTCAATTATCTAGTTTTGCAACCATCACAATAAACGAATTGAAAAACTTAAGCAAAGGAAATTCCGATGCAAGAATAACAAGTGTATAAGGGTCAAAAACATAAACCCCTTTCAGTTCTCTTCAATGTAGTTTACCTTATGTTGGCTACCTTAATGTTGGCTACAAAACATTCAAAATTGGCATCAAATTTTCTTGAAATCCGGCTTTAAAGTGTGAATTGAAATTTGTCTGCCATTGAAACAGCCAGATCAATATTTATGAGATTGACTTCGAATAACAACAAGTTCCCTTTTGTTGAAAAATGACCATCAGTCATTTGCTCATTTAAATTTCCTTGGTTGTTTGTGCTTCACGAAAGTCAATCAGAACAGTAGAAGATGTCTTTACATTACATTTTTAAATTATAACTAATTAGTCACCTAATTAAAGGAAAGCAAATGGGGATCTCTCAAATTGGTTCTCTGTATTGAGTTCCTCTCTAATTAAAAGAAGAACAAAAGAGGAACTATAGCGCTTCTTATGTTCAGTGATTTTCCTGTTCAAGGTGGAGGTTGAGTGGGGCTTTAATTTCCAAGTGAAAGGTTTTCCACAATGACTATTCCAATTGTCCGTTCCTTAATTTGATATGATGGCATTTTTGAAGGTTTCATGCTCCTATCCAAAAGTTTAGATGAATTTCTTTTCAAAATAACAGTTTACTCTTAAAACTAAATTTTAAAATTGTTACCATTCCTGAATCAGAAAAAAATTTTTTTTTTTTTTTTTTTTTTTTCCTGTTTTTGTAATGCATTTTTCAGGTTACTATGGTTACTACATTGGTTACTATGGATTGTTGACTATTCATTACCACGTTCCAGCTATATTTGCAATTCAATCATGAAAACCTATTCAAGCAAAAGCAAGCCTTTGGCCAAAAAAGATAAGGCTGACTTGCATTTCAGGTATAATTTCAGTTTGCATTTAAGTCTCAATTAAAATTATTTTTGTAATTATTATTAAAATGAATATTAGTACATAATGAATGTTGATAAGTATTACATTTAGTTACTACACTACAACGACTATCCTCTCTTCTGTAAAAGGAAGATCGAAATTCAAGTCGCTTACTAAAACTGGCTGCAGCACCAAACTGACTACTACTAACATAGCTAGGCACGCTTTTTCTCCATACCAACGTATCTAGCCTCCCTCTTTACACCCTCCCAATAATTTCCAGTTTTCCTTGAATCCCTCATTATGCCCTCCCTCACCAAATTTTGGGACGATTTGCTTTCCGTTTGGCCTTGGATGGTTGGCTGAAAAGGAGAATCTTTGACTGACTGCCCTCTTTCATCCACAGCACGTGTCCTAGCCATCTCAACTTTTACAAAACTCGGATTTTCTTAAATTGGAGCATTTTCACCTACAAATTTGACAGAACTAAAAAGTTACCTGTTTTCAACATAAGTTGCAACCCAATTTTACACATGTCAAAATACTTGGGGAATACTTGTTGGTGGATCCAGGTGAATTTGACATGCATATTCTTTTTACTTTATTTCTTTGTTTCTCTTCAACTTTTTTCAATGTGTAAAAGTATAAAATACAATTCAGATAGTGGAAAAATTGCCTCAAGCAAAGGGAAAAAATTGGATAGTGTTATTGTGTGACCTAGGTCTCCATAATATAATGTGCAATATAGATCTCTGTATAAATACTATCTGGAATGGCCCACTTTCTCTCAGCTTCATTGGTCCAGCAACTACTAGTTTAATCCACTTAAGTTTTAGTGATGACTATCGTTTAGTCTAGCTATGTTTATGAACTTGATCAGATTAATGACCAATTAACCAGGAGGAATGCTGAAATTCAGCTTCTGACTGAAAAGGTAAAAAGTATTGGCAAACATACCAATAAAGTGATATCTGATCTTAAACTAGAAATCCCTGGTGAAGACCATGAAAGTGTGTGTCTGAAACACAAACGTGAGAGAATGAACAATCTATGTCTCCCAGGCCAGCAAAGCTGCTGTCAATTAAAATCGCTACCACCAATATTACCCCTGAACCTATGACAATATTTGAACATTGTGTTACAATTTTAAAAACTAGATCTGATACAAGCAAGTTTGCCCAACTGACAAACGGTGTCTGAATAGATATGAAGCAAGCACATGTGTTAAAATGATTTTGACAAGGAAGTAAACCTAGGAGACAAATGTAATTTTGGACATTCATATAACTTAGGCGTTTTTTTGTGCAGTGAGTGACAAGCTTGTAGATAACATTCCAGCAAATAATGGCAAGAATGCCGCAGTTATTACCAAGTTTTTTGATAAATCATCAGCAGATGATGTTTGTATTTTTTTTTTTGAGAAAATAGCCAAATATAAAAAGAAAGAAAACGTGAGAAAAAGCAGAAAAGAAAATGTGATATGTAAATATTTTGATTGCAAGTTTTGTAAACAGCGCAAGTTTTTACATGTATGTCGTGATTTTATTTTGGGTTTTTGTAGGGCTGACAAGTGTAGTTTTGATCTTATTAGCCTTTATTCTTTTTTATTGTGCTTTGACAAATTTTTGACAAAAACTTTGTAATTTAGAAATATTATGAAGTATATCAGAATTTTTTTCGCTGACGGCTGTTTTGAGCAATGGTTTTCGAAAACTGATCTTTTTAGTATGTGTATTATCCAGAACACACTCGAGAAGTGACGTACAGGTATAAACCAGTTGTCTGATCTGCATATCCAAATTCTCGAGTGTGTACTCAATAATACACATCCATCTTTTTCTCTAAAATTTGAGTGCCTGGGGCCAAACAAAGAGAAAGCCCCCCCCCCCCCGAATAGGGTAGAAAGAGGTCAGAAGGAACGGATTGGGGTACAGGAGGAGCGTGTACAACTGTGTTGGCCCTAGACAACTTGTTGCTACAGAGAATTGTTAGTAGTAGTAATTTTCGTTCCATTATCATGTTTTCTTAATAATTGTTTTTTTGTTGTTGTTTTTTTGTTCAAGGGGTGATCGTATCGAGCCATGAACCTAGAAGATCAGGAGGACTCGTTAGAACGTAAATTTAAAGTTCTAGTTTATAACATTTCAAATATTTTATAATATTTCTAAATTACAAAGTTCTTAGGCAGTATCACATTTTTAATTCACATTTGGTTTAAGGTAAGTGGCCCAGATGTGCAATGTTTGTTCTTGGTGATGGTAGTGAGCTGAAACTGTAAAATTTTTACTGGGCGTTTGAGTTAAATCATACAAATTTTACAGAAGTCCCTAGTCCCACTGACGGCCTGCTCCTGGGTGGTAGTTACCATTTCTCACTTGAGCTAAACCTGTTGAACAGCATGAAAAGTATGTACATGACAAAAGAGATAACCAGCCGACCAATCACTGATACTGGTTTGTTTGAGTTTGGGAATTGGATAACTCAAGAAAGTTGAATAGATGTATTTAATGCTAGCACCGTTAATTCAAAAGCAGCAGCTCTTCAAAATAACGTACTAGTAAAATTTTGCAGTTACGTTCCGAAGAGAAAAACCAACTGCTTCTTCGCCAAGTAATCATACATTTCAAATGATGTTAAAAAGTTGATACCAGAGACATGAAGATTATTCAAATAAGGGAAATATCAGCTAGCTATTCTTTTGAAGAACAAAATTGGCGAACTGACACGCCAGGTGGCAAAAGACTGCTATCAAGGTAAAGTAAATGATTTGTTCCAATCTAAACCCCAACAGTGGTATAAAGAAGTTAAAAAACTTGTTGGAAAAGAAACTAAGTGTGTCAATTTCAACTTGGATGATACAGATACCAAATTGGCCAGCCAACTTAATGCCCATCTGACTAGTATTGTTCAAACCCTACCTCCCTTGCGCCCTGATGAGATACCACAGCCACCTCCAGACTATTAGGACCTCCCAACAATAACAGCCAAAATGGTGACCAAAAAACTTAGAATGCTAAACCAAACAAGCGTCATGCCAATTGATATCCGAATGTAAATCATAAAAGCATTCCCAGATAAACTTAGTCAACCACTCTCAAGTTTATTCAACCAGATCACCATGTCTGGCAGCTTCCTGTCCATGGAAGAAAGGATATGTGACACCAATTCCTAAAAAAGACGCTCTAGAGTTTTACCAATC
Organism: Artemia sp. Qi Xiang Cuo; assembly: GCF_049724085.1. Classification (NCBI taxonomy): domain Eukaryota; kingdom Metazoa; phylum Arthropoda; class Branchiopoda; order Anostraca; family Artemiidae; genus Artemia; species Artemia sp. Qi Xiang Cuo. The sequence continues at coordinate 514,473 of NW_028297440.1, forward strand.
ACTCTTACACCACTATTTAGCAAAGTCTATGAGCAATTCCTCTCATTCTGGTTAAAGAAAAAATCATCAACAGGGTGGATCCAAAGCAATTCGGTAGTTTTCCCAAGACCTCAACAGCTCACTATTTGGTAAGCTTTCTGGGCAAAATCCTCAAGAACCTAGACAACCCTGGCTAATGGATAAACCTCATAGCATTGGATCTGAAAAAATCTTTTGACCTGATCAACCACAGTAAACTCATCCAAAAGTTATTTACAAGTTATGGTATCATCCCTGCTTTAGTTCAAATCATTGCCAGCTTTCTCTTGGATTGAAAGCAAAGCACTTATTATAAGAGTGCATACTCAACCAAGGTTCAAATCTAGTTTAGAGTTCCACAAGGAACAACTCTTGGTCTTCTTTTGTTTCTTGTCATTTTCAACGAGTTGGCAGAGTCCTATCCAGAAAGACGGAAGTACGTTGATGATCTATCATTAACTGACATTTGCCACAAGGACTCCCCAAGCAACGGGTATGGTATCATTGAGGACATTAAGAACTAGGCTGCCAGTAACAACATGGTAGTGAAGTTTCATTATGGTGTTCCTGTTGGGCATCTGCTGAAGTTCTACTTTCTTTCATTATACCTATCTTAGAATATTGTTGTCAAGTAATGCATTTCTCCCTTACTCTTGGCCAGTCAGAGACATTGAAGCAATTTCAGTACTATGCCCTGCTTTTGGCGTCTAAATCTCCTAAAGTCCCCTATATATCGCTCCTCCAAGAATTTAAACTTCTTACCCTTGAAAAACTCCGTTTCAAGTTGGGAAAGGGTATCCTGAAAAATTCCAACCTCTGTGATGTACTTTCTCATGATTTTCCCCCTTTGCAGACAATGATTGCAAAGGTCTGTTGCTGAACCTATACGAGTATTTTCAACCCTTGCAAGATGTGAAAATTAGTTTTATGTCTGGGTTTATATGCCCTTATAACTTAGATGCCTAGTTTTAGATATAGATGTATGATATTTTAATTTTTGTCTTTTAAGATTTTGTTGACTGTTTAAGCATTGTGAAAATTGTATTTTTTTTGACCATTTCACTTAATTTTAAAATTGCATTTTGTTTATTTATACTTTTTGAATTATTTACTATTTTCGTAAAAAAAAAAAAAAAAAAAACAAGAATTGGCCCAACCGTGTAAGCATTTTGAAATATCTGATATAATATATGATATTTTTATTTGATTTGATATTGGATACAGTGTCCATGTATCGCATTGTCAAAATATAACAAAGGCTTCAAGAGATGGTGTTCCAAGTCGCGACTGAGCAGAGTTATCTTGTTTGAAGGAACCTTTCGAATGTAGTTCCAAAGTTGCCTGTCAAATCATCAGTGCCTTTACCCTACATCAGACAAGAACTTTCAGCAGTTGGAACAATGTCTTGTTAATATAATATTAGCTGCCATTTTATTTTAATTTATCAAGAAAAAGCTAATTTGGCTACATTTTAGAGAAGATGAGACGTATCTTGACGCATTTGTGCTGATCCCCACTTTCTTTTGCAAAAATTTAAGTTGAGCATGTTGAGCTAATGACAGTTTGAGCATTACATAGCTACAAAAAATGTCAGGAGCTCATTTTGTGTCAAAAACTGAAAACTGATTAAATTGAATATTCTTTTCTAACCTGGGTATATCGGATATAGTGTCCACGTTTCACATTGTCAAATATAACGACGGCTTCAAGAGATGGTGTTGTTTCAAATCACAATCAAGGAGAGTTATGCTGTTTTGCAGGAAATTTTTGACAGTGGTTCCAAAATTGCACTGTCAAATCATAGATGCATTTACCGTAAATATGGAATTTTATTGGTAGCTGACTAGACTAGTTGGATATTTTAACCACAAGTTATATCTGGGATCTTAATTGCAAACTAGCCTAGTTAACTATTTGCAAAGTGTAGGCTTATATAAAATTCTGTCGATAGCTGACTAGTTGGCTAATTCCTGGTGAAATCTATATATAAGTGAGGTCTAATATCTAACTAGTCAGCTAGTCTAAACATTTTATAACTATTGCCTCCTCCCAAATATATTGGCACGTGATGCCTCTGGTTGGCACCAAATCCTTGGAGAAGTAATCCTTGGTAATCCTTGGGAAGTAATATACTTTTATTTCTTAGTCCCAGGTTACCAGTTACTGTTATTTCCATTGCCCCCACTTTTACCCATTCCTAGCCCTCACCCTGTGGAACCGGATACTTCCTCTAGTAAATATCAATTTTGATTTTGGACAACAGAAATAAATTATTGAATTTTATTAAACTACTTATAAAGAGTCGTTACCACAATTTATTGTTTGTGAGGAGTGACTCAAGTTATTTTTTGTTAGTATTAAGTAGTTTCCAACAATTGTGAAAACTCTTTTAAATCTCTCCTAATAACTTAACCACATATTCGATATCATAATAACATATTCTTAAGAAAAATTTAATTAAGACAAAAATATTGCTTAACTTAATTTCCTCTCCCCCCCCTCTGATTGATAAATACAGTGATTTATAAATATTTAGGTTATTCATTTTTTTAATTTTACTCATTTATTCTTTTTAATTGATTATTATTTGTTTTAAAAAAATGGAGAAAAATATTTTTGAAATTTTGAAAAAATATGGTTTTAAGATTTATAGAAGAAATTATATTTTTCTATCAGAAGAGGGGGGATAAAGTGAAGCAACGCAGTCATAGGAATGTAATGAGTAAGTATTTATTAGGGCTTTAAGGGATTTTTTATAATTGCTTGTAACAATTTTATGATAATTTACTTAGAGCCAGATCTTCCAATGCTTAGAGAAATATAGAGTAGCACTTGCTCACATCTGCGCTAGGCAATCCTCAGATCACAGCTCATTGAGTGATAATTGTAGAGCTCTGGCCTTATGTTTAATGAAACAACAAATGGTGATCTGTTGTCTACCAGATCTGTTTTATTGAGGCCCTGAGAGGTCCAGGACCAAACATCACAGGAATGTTGTCCTTGTTTCATTTAATACAACCCTGGCATCACTACTTTCTAAAACTGTGTTTTTTTTTAGTGTTTTTGATGAGAAACCTGATCTAAGGGTCAAGGACTATGGTCATTCCAACTATTTGTAAGTACTCTTTGCAGGAAATTGTTCTCAAATTTAATTGATTTTTTTTCTACAGAATTAAACATTTTCTCGGTATTTATAATGAGGAGCAATTACAGCTAAAAAGATTACTTAAAAAGAAAGTAATTTGTATATTTTAAAGGCATGTGAATTGACAAATCATGTGATAAGTTGACTATATACCTGGCTAAGGTCTAAACAATCACCATATTACTAACTGTAACCCTCAGCTTAAGAGGTTTAGAAAACAACAAATATTGGTAAGATTTATTTGTTATTTTCTTGGATTTTGAGAAAGGACATGATAGAGATATGAGCTAAAAACATCATTCTGGACCCTAGTTTAGACTAAAATTTATTCTTGAACTGTCAATCTTCTATTGTTCAAACATTTCCAAGCTGCAAAGAGCTATTGTTCTGCAATTTTAATTTAAAAGTTTTTTTTTTATACTGAAAAATAGGGCCTATTGAAGCGCGGTTATATTTCTAAGTGCATTTTTTTTAAACCTCTATTTCTACCTATCTTTAGTAATACAAAATGAAAAGAGAATATTATTCTATTGATTTGGACTGTTGAACCTTGTGAACCTCATCCTTTTTCTTTATTAATATAATTTTTGCTTTACAGTTTACAACATCAGTTATTAAAGATTGCCGAATTTTATGGACCTTTTGATCTACTGTATAGAAAGGACCAATTCCAAGCGTCTTTGATAGTATTCTACATTTTATAAGAGACTTTAAGTGTATTGGAAGAATTTGTTTTTGACTCACCTCTAATTCCAAATATGGCTCAAAATTTCACTCTACCTGAAGCTTCTGATATTAATACTGTTAAGTTATCTAATTATTTTTCTGCTAACAAAATAGAAGGAAGATATTTCCTACTATTTCCTCACTTAAAAAACGGTTAAGTAAAAAAAATGAATAAAAAGTAACTGTGTCTTTTTCAAGTTGACATCAAGGTAGAAAATTTAGTATTTACGGCAGGATAATTTTCAACTGCATGAATTTGAGTCAGATTGGCACGGTAGCCGTGAGAGATAAAATGAACATGGGGGGTGCTCAAAGGGATGTGGTAAGAAAATGTAAAACTTGGCGGGAGACCGGCCTGGGCGGCACGATGGCACTGGAAAAGGGAAGTGGAACAGAGCGTGTCTGGGCAAGGAACTATCTATTTGGACAAAAAGATTATGAATGCCCAAACTAGTTGGCCACTTCCTAGACTTTGGAGAAAGGATTAAAGTTACAAGGGGAATGCTTTTGGGAGGCTAACAAGCGAGAGGGGTGGGGACGGGTCAGTTGGATTAAAATGGTCTGTCAGGGTATGGTGACAGAACAAGAGTAGATTCTGTGGACGTAGAGAAAATTCTTTAGGTATAATTAATTGTCCAATATCAGGCTTGGAGGAGGACATGATTGGAGGTAAAATGTTAAATGATAAAGATGAGAAGGGGGCTACGGGAGATTTCTACCTTTCCCTTAAAAAAGTGAGGTTCTAAACTTACTTTCCATTGTTGCTGGTAGATGAGCAATATTTCTTGATTCATCAGTACAATATAAAACAGAACAAATGTCAACAAGGTCACTTATAAGACACGGAAATACCTTAACTAAAATTGACAGATACCTCTATATAGAAACTTTCAGTGTTTACGAAACTCGCAAAAAACACAATTAAAACAGCTACAAATAATATTTTATTTTTGGAGTATACTTAATGTAAAACAAAACTCAAAATGAAATTTTGATGTCATTAGATGTATGAAAAGAATTGGTTTATAATGTTGATACATAATACATAATATTCATTATGTTTAGTCTTGCCAATCAAAAGCTACAAGCGTGAGAAAATATGACTCATTTTAAAAAAATGGAGGTAGTGCTCCTAAAATTAACGAAACCTTAATGAAAGTCACATCATCTGATTCAGTGTGTCAGATGACCCTACTGTAGAGGTTCGAGCTCCCATCTGCAAAAATGCGATTTTGTGTTTTTTTTTGCCAGTAGTATCACGGATTCATGTTTTTTTTTTCAGGGGTGATGATATCGCCCAAAAAGTCCCATAAGATTTAGAGATGGTCCATGTGAATGGACATTAGAATTTCCCTGTCCCCCTCACCGCCGTCATCTCAAAAATTAAAAATTACTGCCTGAGGTTCTTTTTCCTTGATGACGGTCGTGTCTGGGGAGTGGTCTGTCTACGGGAGATTTTACCCTGAGGCAGGTTGGTGGGATATCTTCAAAATTCTTTCTATTTGTCTCACTTTCTCTGTTCAGACTAAAGATTATACATGTGAAGATGTTTAGAAAAATGGTCGGCGAACTTACTGGCCAAAGTGGCAAGTATAAACATTACCATTATTTTTAAAGATTTGTGACCCGAATCTTCTGCTTTATTTAACTTTTTTTTGGTACGTGTTTTTTATACGGTACACACTCAAGTAGTGTAGTTAGGTTAATCGTGATGAAATATACCAAAATATAACCATCGTACCTTGTTATGAAGCAGAAGATCAGGGTTCTCACTCTCCATTTCAAATAAAAATTATTGGAAATGGTGATGATTAAGAACTTTAAATAAAATGGAGCTTGTAATAGTATTAGCTAATTCCATAAATATTCAAATTTCTTCCAGATATGCTCGTGCACGAATGGCTTGATGTGCTTTGATGAATTGTGCTTTGGCCCTATCTGTTAAAGTCCACATCATTTTTATTAAGGGGACTATGATGCTTATCTATATATTCAATTACAGTACTTGTGATACTTTCTCTCGGGTCTGACCTTGTGTGGTAATAATTCTAAAAGTTCTTCTTTAGGCCCTGAATGAAACATATATCTTAACAAAAGTGAAACTTGTGCTTTATCATTTATGTCACAAGACTTGTTAGTCCCTATTTATTAAGCCGGCACCAGTTTGAGATCTTCAATATACTCTGTTTTGATATTCGAGCAAATTGTAATTGTTCTGTCTTTAATGATTTTGGAAGGCACTGGTAACTTGAATTTTCGTCAAAATATCTGCTTTTGCTCTTAAAATTTTTCAACTTAAACAAAAAATTATACATGTTCTCGGTTTATAGTAGAATTGAATTTATATAAATAAAATGCAACTTTTCTTACGAAGTATTTTTTTTTAATGGAAATATTATTGCGCC